>NW_006800795.1:4861-10641 GCF_000485575.1 Poecilia formosa | reverse complement strand
AGGACAGAAACTTTAAGAACCAGGAGTTAGAATAACACCCTAATAGATAAAAACAGGAACGTAGTTAGAGGAATTAAGTGAAACGCGTTTATCGTCCTCATCATTCTACAGGAACTCTGTCCTTAAAAACTGAGTCCAGGACCCGGAATGGACGTCATGCAGTCCCGGGCCATGTCAGCGAGGGGCCGAGGGCCAAATCTGCCCCAGACCTGGTTGTAGCGCACCGGAGTCTGGGAGGCACCTGGTGTGGGAGTGCAGCTGCTGCGGCCAGCAGAGGCGGCCTGGCTCTCCGGGTGAGGCCGGCGGGAAGCAGCACCAGGGCGGGGATCCCTCTGAGCACCAGCGCTGCTTGGAAGAACCGGACGGTTCTGAACTTCGTAAGGACTTAAATATACAGAACCTTTAAAATATCTTCTTTTGGTTTAATTTACTGAAAATGTGTTTAATTAGTACAAAACGTGACAGTGAAACAGAAAATAATCGCTATGTTCTTGCAATGTGTCTGTGTATAAATAAAACAGTTTAAAAGAAAAAAAACATTTTCCATATTTTTACTCAAAGTTTGATCAGAGAAACGAATAAAAAGCAGGAGGCAGGAACAGTTTTAATCAAGTAGTTTCTAATAAAATAAAAAAACTAGACTTTGGCTGCAGAGTGCTTTAAAATCGATAAAGCTCATATGGGTTAATTCTAAATAACTACATAATTTTTCAAGTTCGCACCTAAAAAACTGCAGTTCCGTCTCCCCTCCCATCTTGGGCCCGGTGTTTGCCATCTGCCCCTTTTGGGACATCTTGATTTATCTTCATCCTGAGAGAGGAAGAGGAGGAGAGGCAGCAGAACATCAGATCCAACATCACTCACAATACAAGGAACAACTACAGTCTGACTTTTAGATTCATCAGACAGAAACTCCTGAACTTTGTAGCTAATTTCTATGGTAATAATTAAAATCTTCTTATAACATGCAGAAGATAAGAAAAATGCAACACTGCCTCCTAGCGGCCATAAATAAATACTGAAGCAGATCTCATATAATCTGAACAAAGTACATGAGCTGAGAACATAATTCATGTTTAATTATTTGAATGCATCAGACAAAAGATTGGACAATAAAAAATCTGAATATTATTTAATAAAACCAAGTTGGATATATAATGTTATGTTTAATATGGGGTTTTCTAAGTAACACTGAAATCTGAATATCTGCCAGAATCAGAGGAAAAGTAGTTCAGATTATTTAAGGAAGTAGAACAAAAGTTCTATGATTAGTAATTTTATGCAGCATAAATTACTTTTAAATAATATTTTTGACATGTAATCTTGTCAAAAGTTGGATCATTTGCAGATAAAAACCAATATTGATGATTTAGTTTTGCTAAAACTCTTAAAGATCATTGTTATTATTCCTGTCTGTTCAGCCACATATCTGAACATTCATCATAGAAGTAAATATATTTTTATCAAATAAAACCTGAATGAAATGGATCAGAGTCATTCTTGTTTATTAAACAGATTTATCCAGCCTCAATAAAGTCACATAAACATTTTTCTGTTTTTCTGCAGAGGATCTGCTGAGTTTTTGCTGCTCAACAAAAAGGAAGCAGTGATTGAGACAGGAAACTCAATTTACTGAGATATGGACCTGATGATGATGATGCCTTTAAGGACGCTTCGGTCAGACTGATTTAATGAGAAACACAGACTGAACTTCTCACTTCTGACTTCTTATTTTCTCCAGTTTTAACTTCAGCTTCATCCCAAGTGTAAACAGAATCAAAGTGGCTCTAAGAAAAGATGAAACTGAACTGGATGAATCTATTTTACAGTTTTGATCAGCTGCTGAGAAAATGTGAAAACTTAGAACTCTAAAGGAAAACAAATTTATAAGTGAAAATATTTATTTCCATAATTCAATAAACAAAATAGCAGAAAACCAAAGCATGTCAGAAAACATTTACTTTCTGCTTTTGTTTACAATGTGTTGACATTTATTTACAACATTTACACTTCAATAAACAGTAAAGAGTTTACAAAACGGGCTCCACAGTGGTGCAGTTGGTAGAGCTGTTGCCTTGCAGCAAGAAGGTTCTGGGTTCGTTTCCCGGCCTTGGGTCTTTCTGCATGGAGTTTGCATGTTCTCCCTGTGCATGGTGGGTTTTCTCCTGGTACTCCAGTTTCCTCCCATAGTCCAAAAACATGTCAGGTTAATTGGTCTCTCCAAATTGCCCCTAGGTGTGAGTGTGTGTGCATGGTGTGTCTCTGTGTTGCCCTGTGACAGACTGGCGACCTGTCCAGGGTGACCCCACCTCTCACCCGGAACGATAGCTGGAGAGGCACCAGCAACCCCTGACCCCACTGAGGGATAAGGGTGTAAAGAAAATGGATGGATGGAGTTTACAAAACATAAAACTATCATCAGTTTTCAGAGGAAAGCTTTAACAGCTACATTAAATCTTAACCTTTAAAATCAAACCAGATAAATTTAACTTCATTTCTCTTTTAACAATAATAAGCTTTCAATAAATAAGGTCTCATGTTTTTCTTCTGCCCTGCGATGGACTGATGACCTGTCCAGGGTGACCCCTCCTCTCACCAGTTGACCTCTGGAGACATTTTTTGTCCCATTAGGGAAAAATGTGTAAGAAAATGGATGGAGGTTTTTCTTCATTACATATTTACATCAGTGTTTCAGAGTCCAGGCGTCATTTCTCAGAGAAACTAAACATCTGAAGTTTCATTATAAAGATATTTTCTTCCTAGTTTGCTTTTCAAACATTTAAAAGTGGCATAAAAAACAACAATAAGAACAAAAAGTCCCAGTGAAACATAAACACTGATTCTTCCTCGTCTGTCTGGTTGTAGATTCTCAGTCGGAGGTTGAAGCTGATCAGCAGCTGCTGGAGAGAAAAGGAGAAACTTCAGTTCAGACCTGGAATCAGATGGNTAAAAATATTAACTCTTAGTGTTTATACTTTTAGAATCTAAATGAGACAGAAGATCAGCTGATTTACCTTTAAGTTGTGACTGAAATTTGAATCCTGTGGGGGAGAAACAGGTTTAAGGCTTTTATTGAGACAGAATGACACGACTTTCACATTAAACAGTTGATGGACTAAGATTAGCATTTTTCTAACACAACAGTAGAATAATCATCCGGTTTAAGAAAGTTAGCCAGCCTGCACAGTGGTGCAGCTGGTAGAGCTGTTGCCACAGTGAGAAGGTCTTGGGTTCGATTCCCAGCCCAGGGTCTTTCTCCTTGAGTTTGCATGTTCTCCCTGTGCATTTGGTTTCTCTGAATAGTTAGGTGTGTGTGCATGGTTCTTTCTCCTGTCTGTCTTTGTGTTATCCCACCTCTTGCTCAAAACATTTCTCTCCACTAGGGAGAAAATGTATTTAATCTGCATGAAGAACAAACACCAAGTTTTAATTTAATTTAGAAAGAAAGTCTGTTTGTCTCTTTAGTTTTCAACAACCAGACATAGATTTGTTTTTCCTTTCTATAAACAGAAGAACCTAAAACAGATTACAACTCATATTTGATCAAATTAAACAGATTTATCTGATCTGTTGAGATTTTAAGTCCAAACGTCTTCAAAATTCACAGATCTCTGGATTGAATCAATGAGATTAGACTAAATATTAATTAATTTCTCATTAATTCGTCCAGCATTTCAAAATTTTTGTTATTCAAGAAGGAAACAGGAATGAAAATAATTTGTTGTAGATTAAAATCACTTTGATTCCACTGATTTATTGACCAGTTCTGATACATTAACATTTATTACTGATGCTATTGTCTTATTTAACAGGCAAATTTACTGAACTGAAATCTAAACAAACATAAAACGGTAACACTTTATTTGAAGGGGGTTCAATAAGACTGTCATAACACCTGTCATGAACATGAATAAGTCGTCATGAATATTTATGACTGTTGTCATAAAGCGTCATTCGATAAATTATGACACTTTTAATACAAAGTTGACTTTATTCAAAATGTCTTTGTTATGACAATTTGACATTAACTAAGAAATCATTACTGTTTAAACTTTACCTAAAGTTACCTAATTTTTAAAGTGCTATCAGTAATACTTTTATAACAAATTTATATCAGTAATGATTTCNATTCATCATAGAAGTAAATATATTTTTATCAAATAAAACCTGAATGAAATGGATCAGAGTCATTCTTGTTTATTAAACAGATTTATCCAGCCTCAGTAATGTCACATAAATCTTTTACTGCTTTTCTTTACTGGTCTGAGAGCGTCTGCAGCATCAGGACCATCAGATCCTCAGCAGCAGAGAAACTCCTGATCTGAAGGCTTCAGGATGCTGAGCTGATCAGAGATCAGCAGCTGAGCTTCAGGATGTTTCAGGAGGCTGAGAGCAGCAGCTGCTGCTTCCTGACCACAGGATCCAGAAACCAATGAGGAGACGATGGAGTCATGATGAGACATTAAAGAGGAAACAAGCAAACAGAGAGAGATTCATTCAGGGAGAACAAGATGGAGACACAGCTGGTGGAAAAACAAGCAGGTTTTAATAAAAGTTCAGTTTCTGTTTATTGATAAAAATGACAGAAAAATCATGTGATCAAAAATTAAACTCATAAGAAGATTTGAGTTGAAACACTGAGAAAACGTTGGACATGTTGAAGAATTAATGGTTATGAAATGAAACCTCAACATTTACATTCATAAAGTTTCTACAAAAACAGTGATGGTGAAAATCTCTAAAAAAAGACCTTTAATGTTTCATGTTCATCTTTAAAATGTATTAAATGTATAAACATCATCACTTCAAAATAGTGAAATATTGACTTTATAACTTTATAACAACCAAAGGCTTCATGATGGTTTGTTCTGTTTTTTCTTCATAAGATATTTATACAAAATGTTTATCTAAATATTCCTGTGAAAATGATAAATCATTTTATCAGTAACAATCAGCTGATTCAGCATTTAGACAATAACTGATCGATACGTCTGACTGTTTTTAGAAATGATTTAAAACAGGAAACTGAAACAACAATAAACAGATAAATATTATTATTACAACATTCATTCATTACAATCTAACATTTTCCTCACCAGATCATTAAATCTAACTTTGTGTTTCTTTGGTGGCAAAATTATCATCAACCAAACTCACTTGAACAAAACTTTCATCTGTACTATATTTTCCAACTACACCTGTTGAATGATTATTTTTGTTTTTCTTTCTTTTCTTTCTCAAATAAAACCATATAATCAAGTTTATTATTAGAATCATCAGAGCTGCTGCTACTGTGACTGTCACAGCGATGAAGTTGGTGCTCGTTTCTCCTCTCTCTGGTTCTGGAGTCAAAGTTGGTCTCTGAGTTTGGATCTGATCAGCAGCTGCTGGGAGAGAAATCAGAAATATTTATTAATATTTGATGAAAACTGAGAACCAGGAGGATTCATGATGAAGATGAAGATGTTGGTTCATCAACACAGATCTTAAGAATTTAACTATTAAACAGAAATGTTTTATTATTATTTCTTCTCACTGGTAATGTTGAGTCGACATCTTCCAGAGTTGAGTCCATCTTCAGTTTTCATGTCACACCAAAACAGACCAGAGTCTTCAGTCCTCAGTCTGGACACATGGAGTCTGATTCGTCCTTCTCTGAGGACGTCTTTGTCACTCTGGACTCGTCCTGAAAACTGATCATCCTGAGATTCTGGAAACTCAACTCCATCATGATGAACATATATTATACCGCTCTTCACTGAGGTTCTAAATTCACAGAC
>NW_006800795.1:0-4851 GCF_000485575.1 Poecilia formosa | reverse complement strand
TTGTTGTTTCATTTAACAGTTTTCTTTCTGACAGAGATCAGCTGATCTGTTGATTCTCTCAAAGTTTTTCTGCTTCATTGAACTGAAGGAGTTCAGTCAGGATCTCAGCTGTTTGTCTCCAATCAGGAAGATTCACTTTCACTTCAGATCCTCCATCTTTTCACATGTTTGATGTTCAAAGAGCTTTACTATGTCTGTTTGTAACAAAACCACAATTTTCTCTCATTTCCTCAATTAAAATCAATAATTCACTTTTATGTCGATTAACATAAAAAGTAAGCAGTTCACACAATTAGTGAATCTATAGATCTATAGATCTATAGATCTATCTTCAGTGACAACCAGAGTTAAATCCTCCATATATGTGATGAACTTCTCTCTCTGTCATTATAACCAGGAAATGTTAATATTTTGGTATTTCTATTTTATGCTGAAAGTAATAAAACCAAAAAAACAACTAAGAAATAATTTTATCTGACTTCTGATTCTACATTAAAGGACCGGTGAGTCTCCATCCTACAGATGAAACAAGTTGAGAGGTTTGGGGAGAGACAGCAAACTTCCCCCAATGTTTTCACCACACGATGGTTTTCTTTACTCTTTAAGTGAGTAAACAAAGTTTACGCAACGTGAAGAGCCGACTCAGCTCTCGCAGACGTCACTAGGAACCTCAGCATAGAAGTGGAACTGTCTAAATTTATCATTTCCTCTTTTAGAGTTTGCAACTTAAAAAAAAAGTTAATTCCACACAAAAGCAGAATCTTAATATTATGTTCTCATGTCCTTAATCACTGCAGCCCAAAGTTACTCAGCAGCAACTCAAGTTCAGTTTTGTCACTACATTTCCCAGCATGCCTTTGGTTCATTTTCAACAATTTAACAATGAAACACTGAGATCTGGAGAGTTTCTCTCAATATATTCAGTGCAGAACTCAGAAAAGAGATTCAGTTGATAGAAAATCATAAAATAATCATCAGCTTCACATGATTTATTATAAACAGGCTGAATTCACAACATCAAGAATCTCATTTAGATCCTAAATCTTAGAAACTAAAGTTCAATATGGAGAGACTCAAATGGAGAAAGAAGGCGATTAAAAGAGTTTAATGACAAAATGAACATGAAAATAAAAAGTTCTTTGGCGTTCAGGCCTCAGCCAGGGACATCGAGCTGGACTTTGATGCAGCATAGGAATGTAAACCCCCCGGGGCCTGTACTGGTGGTGGCGGTCAGAGGAAGATGAGGCCTGAGAGCCGGGAGCAGAAGGTGGAGATGGGGTGGAGGTGGGTTAATCACAGCTGGTGAGCAGAGGAGGCTATGGGTGAAGGTCCTTTTGAACTGAAGCCCAAACGATGATTGGCTGGAACGAGGCTTGGTCCGCGCCGATAGGTCCAGGTTGCAGAGAGGCGGGCGCTGATTGATGAAGCAGGTGCGACTAGAGTCTTCCAGACTGAACTTCAGTCAAGACTCCATTTCTGTTTGCAGCATTTCTATGATAAAAACTGTCCAGATCCTTCCAGAAAGTGAAACATTTATATTCTTCACATCCAGTTCCTCCAGTTTCAGTCAGAGAGACTGAACTGGAGGAACTGGGAGGATTTATTTAAACTAAATGAACCAACAGAGTTTAAAGAACAAAGTGAATCCATCCAGATTCTGGGACAAAGAGACTCTGAGGTCCAGATGTTCTAGAAACTCTTTTCCTCTCCGTACTGATTCTGGTTCTGAATGTGGTTCTGGTGGAGATCAGAGGAGGAATCAGACCAGAACCTGATTTTATCAGACTGTTGGACTGTAGATGACACAGATCCATCCGTCTACCTTTGAAAGTGTGTGTGTTCTTTTTTTCCTTTTACATTATTTTAAGTTTACTTTGGATTGACTTGTTTGGGCATTTTGTAACTTATTTTGCACTTGATATTCTTCAGTTTGTTAGTCCTTTGTTCGCATTAATTGGGCTACATTGTATTGTGTTTTGGTTTTGTGAAACCTTCTTTTTGTAATAAATCATTTTACATTCCACTTGTTTCCTCTGGACACATCTTTACTGCCCCTTAACTCCTGGAGGCGTAACAAGAACAATAACTCAGACAGGCTCTTATTTTCTTGTACTAAATAAATATTCTTTAAATCACATTAGTTATATTTATAAAACTTCAGCTTCTGCACTTCACAATACTTCATTTATCCCAAAAGATAAATTCAGTTCAGTAGTTCACAGTTATACAATCACACATATTACATGATATAAAACTACAATCATATCTGATATTTATGTGGTGGCAAAATTAGTTTTAAACAGTTGTAAAGTGAACAACACTGTTCTCTGTATTGTTTTTAGTTGTCATACGATTCTTTCTTTCCTTCCTAAACCAAATAATCAAGATTATTATTAGAACCATCAGAGCTGCTATTGATCCCACAGTGATGAAGATGATGATCCTTCCTCGTCTCTTTGGTTCTGGAGTCAAAGTTGGTCTCTGAGTTTGGATCTGATCAGCAGCTGGGAGAGAAATCAGAAATATTTATTAATATTTGATGAAAACTGAGATCCAGGAGGATTCATGATGAAGATGAAGATGATGGTTCATCAACACAGGAATCAGGATTTTATCTGAGGAAAAGGTTTCTTCTTCTCACCAGTAACTTTGAGTCGACATCTTCCAGAGTTGAATCCATCTTCAGTTTTCACGTCACACAGATACAGACCAGAGTCTTCAGTCCTCAGTCTGGACACATGGAGTCTGATTCATCCTTCTCTGAGGACGTCTTTGTCACTCTGGACTCGTCCTGAAAACTGATCATCCTGAGAATCTGGAAACTCAACACCATCATGGACCTGATAGAGAACAAAGACTCCATGATCCGTGTTCGCTTCACAGTAGATGAACAGTTCCCTGTAGGATCCCTGAGTCCTGGTGGTGAAGGTCCACTCCAGAGTGATGCTGTGGTTCTCCTCTGCCTCATAGCTGCTCTGGGTCACATTCACTACAAATGTTGCTGCTGAGGAGACAGAGAGGGAAAGAGAGGAGCAGACACACTGAGAACTGGAACATGGGAGTCTTTCAGCTCCATCTAGAGAGCTTTCTGTCACAAAGACAAGATGGAGACTGACCACAGAGACATGAGCTGAGGATGAGGAGCAGCAGGGAGATCATCTTCATCCTGAGAGAGGAAGAGGAGGAGGAGGAGAGGCAGCAGGACTTCAGGAACAATATCACTAATATGAGGAGCAACTGGACTGATAACAACTCAGTCTGACTTCATTCAGGATCTCCTCTACAGACACTAAGAAAAATAAAACAAATTAGCTGCTTTCTAGTTTAACAGATTTCAAAAAACTTTACGGCCATTATAGATCAATAACAATAAAAATATTGATGTAGATAAATACATTTCTACTATATTACTCAGAAAGGACTAGATTAATTTCACATATTTACAACAAATAAAACATGAATATTTTCTGACATAAATTATTTGCTTTTGTTCTTTAACCTGCAAAGACTTTATTATTCTGTCATATTTTATAGCATTAAAATCAGAAAAAGAAAACTAGAAACAAATATTATAAACTTACTCATGAGATCCATCACAACATTAAATCCAAACGTGTTTTCAATCCAGATCTGAAGTTCACAAGAGTCCACACTGCTCATGTCTCCGCTCTTTCACTTTGCTTATCATTATAAGTGCAGATGGTTTTACTCTATGTGTGTCTTTTCCCTTCTCTACAGGTTCCAACATGTATCGTATACTCCCTGACTCTCAAGCTTCAAAACAGGCTCCAACCAAACCAACATGTTTTAACTTGACAGAACATCTTGCTGAACAAGTACAAACTAACTTTATGAAATTTTATTCTAAACAATAAAAGTTTTACTTCGCTCATAACTGTTGATAAAACTACAGACTTCTTCCACATTGATCAATAGATTTTTCAGAATTTATACTGTTAAAACAATTCTAGTCAAAGTAAATTTTACACAGTGATAAACCTGCAGATGTGAACCACAAAAGGTCAAAGGTGAACATGATTAAAGACCAGACGGCAGAAATTAAACACAGTGACTCATAATTGATAAACCTTCAGTCTAATAAACAGGTTAGTAAAATATTCTCATCATCAACATCCAGGAACCATTCAAAGGTGAAGTGGACGATTATTTTCTGTTGAATCTCCATCAACAGCTGTCAGATCTTGAGCAAAAATAAATCCTTCAGAATCATCAGGTAGAAATGAAGAAAACTGACAAGAGCAGAAATTCAGACAGAGTGAGACCTCTGTCCTGACAGAGAGGAGGGATGTAATGGTGACTTCACTTGATCAATGGAAACTACAGACATCAGAGAAGCTGAATAGAGACGATTTCTCCTCATCAGGTGAATTATCAGATTCTCAACGTTTCATTTGTTCAGATTTGATGATCTGAAGATCAGCAGAACTTTATACTTCTGACCTCCATGTTCTCTGATCTCAGTGTTGTCTGAGAAATAAGTAATTTTTGTAATATTTGTTGAAATCATTATTACAAAATGCTAAAATATTTTTCATCAATTTCCAAAATGTTTCATTCAGTAAAGTGTCTGCGGTGCTCAAGCTTGTGCTGGTTATGGGAATAAATGGTCTCTGATTGAAGAGGTTTGCCAAATTATTCTGAAAAGCTGTAATATGATATTTTAATAAGGGAAAAACATGGAACAATGTTCAGTTAAAAACGTCTGGTTATAGAAATGTCTGTGAAGCAGCTGCTGTTTTATTTCTCTCTGTTGTTCCTGATCTGTATCAGGGAAGCTGACATTCCTGAAGCAGGTCCTTACATGTTGATACGTTTCAATGCTGGTTCTGA
>NW_006800794.1:81766-86280 GCF_000485575.1 Poecilia formosa | reverse complement strand
GACCTGGCCATCTTGGAGCGGTCCACCACTCCACTCAGCGTTATGTGCTTGGCAGGCACAGTGACGTATCAGCACATTTAATCCATCATGACACGCTTTTTTGTTACTGGAAACCATATTCAAACATCTATCAAAGCTACATTTATAAACAATTATATTTTTTATGTATTTTTAATACATAGTTCAGCATATTTAAATATGCTTAGTGGCTTTAACAATAGAATAGGAATGGAATATTCTGATATTGATGTATGATGAGCATATTACAAAACACACAGCCATTCATAATTTATTTAATAAATTATTTAGCAATATCAATACATATTTATATAACTATACACACACAAATAAATAATGATTAATAATGACAAATAAATAATTATTAATATTGAATAATATATATTGGATACATGTTTATATGTATGTATGAATAAAGATACATATATATATGTATCTTTATTCATATGTTTATACATACATATATCTATAGATATATGTATATGTTTTTCAGCCAACGAGTTCTAGCTTCAGAGAGATTCAGCAGCTGAGACTGAGTCCAAAATCCGATGCGAGATTCATCCGTGCTGCAGTGAATCCGTCTCTCTAAAGATATTTCCCTCTTCTTCCTCACATTGTGTCTTTAGGAAACCTTCAAAACAAAAAAGGAAGATTTGGGATATATCTTACTTTTGACAGAGTGAAAGAATTACTTATAAATAATAGTCTTTATCACCTGTGTAAACTTTGCTGGTGAATGTTATAACATAATATAAGTTTTATAATATATGTTACATTGTTTCATTTCTAATCTAGGCTCTTGTGTCAGATAATCTAAGTCAATGTTAGAGAATAATTAATTTTTTTAGATTTACAGAATCTCAGTTAGCCTTCATAGTATTAGAGAATTGAAGGGCGGCTAAACTCTTAAATATATAAGTGAAAGAAATAATGCACGGAGACGTAGTTCTTGCTGCTAGGCCATAGACGAGCCAGAATTTATTACACTACCACGGATTCCTCATTACAGTTTCATCAGTTCAATACTCAAAAATCTTTCAAAGTCTCAATAAAAAATCTCCCCGTATTCTAAACATCATCCTTTTTTATACATTCTCATCCTCACTGATGTGAGTTGGAAAGTTTCAACCAATGACGTTGCTACCCTTGATTTGCGTAAAGATTCTGGCGTGCCTTATTAGTATAACTTAGTAGTGTGTATTGGACAACCTTTAAAATATTTGAGACCTCATGAACTCAACATCTGCTCCATTTCAGAATTGCTGAATAGGACAGTTTATCTCAAATTGTTGTTCTTATCTTGTCCAAACAGACATCCTTTCCAAGTCATTTTTTGGTTCCATTTGCACTTTGCACGCAAATGGAAGGAAAGGAGTTGGTCAGGTTGACCTAGCGCTGAGCCAAAATCCTTTCACAAAAACAACTCCTTAAATAGTATTTCCGCTCTTACATAATCACCCCTATTCCGCTTTTAAGTGGAATCCTAATTATCCTTAGCAGTTGTTTTTGTTAATATCTATACTAAGTTTACATAGCTTCCCGTGAGTACAACTCTATATAACCTTCGAAATATATATAAAAGTCACTTAAAAGTGAAATAAAATGGATAGTGGGGGTAAACTTTGTTTTCATGGGTAACTGTAACTAATACAACAATTCCAATACATTGATTAAACACACTTAGTCATTGCTTCCATTATTGTTCTTCCATTTGTATAAGATCGAAAAACCCTGTTGGTCTTTTGTTGCTTTATGTTATTTCCAGGGAAACAACTATCTTATGGTCCCCGCTCGCCATGGGCGACCGCTAGTATCCCATAATCTGGCACAAATGTAACACAATCATGGATCCACAGTGACCCAAATCATAGATATTCATGATAATAGTTTAAACTTCAATATTGATACATAATCTTGATGACAATTTATGAAGAAATGTCCATAACTCACATATATCAGAGTGATTGTGTGATTGAAATGCTAATCATAATAATCAAAGTATTGGTCGCTTAATGCTTGTGCTCATCCAGGCACTCTTACGCTCACATTGTCATTCATACTCACATTCTCATTCATACTGTCTCACACATTCATTCTCATTCACACGTGTTCCTAGTGTGTTAACTATGTGTGGGCCACCCGTGTTGTATTGTATATAAATTGTGTAATAAGTATGTGTAATGGTGTATGCAAACTGTCTTTCCCATAAGTCCGTTTTTCCAACCCAAGTTCGACTTCATTTCCCTTGAACCTTTTAGATCTTTCAACATCTCATAAGCGATTTTAATTCAGGCAACACTTGTCCTTGAGTTCAGCAATCCTTTGAATTGGTCATGGTTCACTGGTCCGGGCGGCCTTGTGCTTAGTCCGTCTGATGTTCACCGTCCTTGGTCATCCATCTGTATACAGTCCCCACAATCCATTTCCTCATGATAGGGATCACACAACACACAAGCAGAAAAATAACAATTAGTATTATTATCAGAGTTATTCCTATTTTGGCTGCTAAGGCTCCCCATTCACCTAAAATTTCCTCCAGACTTTTCCATGACCAAGTGTTCTTCCCTGCATTTTCTTTGAATTCCGATTTCAGTTTCTTCAACTTAGTCATTACTGCTCTAAATGTACCTTTTGGTGATGTATTCATAGGGTATAAGTGCAGCATTCATTAGCAAACATATGGCAAACTCCTCCCATATTGGCCAAGATCCAACCTAATGCTTGTCTGTTTTATTTTGCCATTCTACTTGTTTCATGGAGTTGTTCTCCTAGGGCCATAAATCCTTCATCGGTAAAGTTGATCATTCTCTGTTGGTTGTAATAAACATAGTTAATCCATTCAACATTTTTGTTAATTGTGATCCACGGTAAGATATCAAAACCTGCATGGAGTTCATGTTGCGCCTTGAATTCATCTGGAATTCCTCTTGGTTGACCTATAAGATTCAAATATGCTCCTTCATTCAACCCATAATCCCCCAGGCTTTTACGAAGCCTTGTTTTATTGTTGTGCATTCCTATTAAGTCTTTAACTCCTTCATACACTAGGGTTACTGGTAATTTCATTTGAACAAGGGCGCAAGGCCTACCCATTTTAAGGGGAAAGTGTTGATCAAAACGTCATCACCACACATCCAGTAGCTGTCTGCTATCGGATATGTTTGATCACCCAGAAAAAAATAGTGTAGGAATAGTCCTAGTTAAATTTACACAATTGTAACTTAACATGTCTAGTTATATGAATCAATTTTTTGGAAACATCTGAGTTGACACTTGCTGGAAAGAACACTGGTATGTACTTGTCTGGATTTCTTTAAGTTGCGTGGTACTTATCTTTGTCATTGGAGATGGATCTTGTGTTGTGAACAGTCGTCTGTAAGTCACCGTTTGTCCCCCCTGGAGGCTGTCTTTGAGTCCATTCTCTGTCACTTTGGTTCGTCATGGTTGGTTTGTCCCGTGGTGTCAGCTGCAGGTTGTGTAAGTTCATCTCTGCTGTCACTGCTGCTCGGTTCACCACTTCTGTCAACATCCACAATTGGATTGTTATCAGTATCAGTCTCATCGCTGTGAAGTTTCTGCTCATCTTCCTTGTAAAACTCAAGTTTCACTTTGTCTTTATTTTGAACTTTAGTGCAATGAGTCAAATGATGCCAAGTGGTACTTCCTTTTACTTGGACAGCCATTGGGGTTGCTCTCTTGACTTCATAAGGTCCTTCCCATTGGGCCTCATGCCATCTGCGTCTGTACACCTTGATGTACACCAAATCGCCTGGCTTCACCGGTGGTTCCAACACTGTCAACTCTGGACGTCTGGATTTTTCCTGCAAATAGTTAGCTCTATTGATAGCAGTTAGTTGTTGAACATAGTCTTTCAACTCAGTTTGCAATTGCTCAAGGGGAGGTCCCTTGAAAGGTAACCTCCACTGCGGCACAGGCATAGGCCTGCCAGTCAGCATTTCATGCGGTGTTAAATGAGTGCTTCTGTGCATTTGCATGTGATAGCTCATTAGTGCTAGAAGCAAAGCATCTACCCAGTTTAGTTTAGTTGATGCCCAAATTTTCCGAAGTTTTGCTTTCAACGTGGCATTGATGCGCTCCACCATTCCCTGGCTCTGAGCAAGGGCGTAGGAACGAGTCTGTCATTGGGGGGGACACATATCGGAAACCTGACAGATCAGTAAATAGCTTGAGCAGAATTGTCAAACAATTATGCCATCCAGGGCCGTGCAGGGACCACTAAAGGGGCAGGTGCTCAAAAAAAAGGGCACATCTCACCGGATTCTAGGACAGAATATTAACAAAGCCTCACAGCTTTCAGAGTTTAATAAACAATAATAATTTACAAAATTGTGAGATATACAATCAAAGCTAAGGAAAATCTCTATATAGACCATACAGCTATGCATATGTAAGATATTTTATTAGTAATTTCTTACTAGCCCAGCCCCTCCCTCTGCACTTGCCTGATGCCATCAACACATCAGTAATGCATTACT
>NW_006800794.1:79657-80955 GCF_000485575.1 Poecilia formosa | reverse complement strand
AAAATGCATTGATATAAATTGACTGGTAATTGAACAGGTTCTACTTCTTTCTAAAACCAAAGTAAAAACAGCTCATAAAATACGACTCGGCAGTTTTAAACTCAATACAGCAGTTTGACCAACAAAAATAAAATCTAAAAAACAAGTTTTGTTCTTCTTGAACATCTCTCTACATCAGTGCAACAGTTTGATCTACAAAATAAATAAAAATTATACTTTTCACGTCTAACAGATACCTTAGCTCCTCACTGTTAACTCAGTCTCACTTTCCAGCCCTGCATTCAGTAACTTACCAAAGAAGAGCCATGAAAAACACTGAAGCAAAAAGCCTAAATGTTTTTTTTTTCCCTGTCATTTTCAGCCACAAACATTTAACTAAAATATCTACGGATATGTGTTTCTGTCTCTGCCTCCCTCTGACTCTCTGCAGCCTGATGTTCCTGCATGGATTCATGTATTTACAACAGACACTTTACTAATGTACAGTGTCAGAATGTGAACTAAATATAAAAAGTAAGTTTTTATCATACAGAATGAGAATTTAAACAACTTAATTTTCAGATGCATACATTATTATACATCTCAACTCTATTTACTGTGTAGCAAAAATTTTCACTAATTTATTTTTAAACCTCTCCTCAAGCACTTTTTTTACAATTATAAAGGTTCGCATGAGCTTACTTTTACATTTTTTGATGCTGCACAGCCATTATTTAGAGCATTTCAATAACCAACACATCAATACAATCCTTAAATCCAGGTCTTTCATAATTTATATGTTATTAATCCATAACAACAAAATAAAATGCTAAAAACTGCAAAGAAAAATCACAAAAACATCATTCGGTTCATAATTTTTTTCAATATATTGCAAATATAACAATTTCCTAATATTTTTTTGGAAAGTTGTCAATATAAAGAAGTTGCACTGAGGCCTGATGAACCATATAAATTGTATTTTGAGTTTTTGCAAAAGTTAGTTTTGCACATACAGCCAAGTTTATAACATGTATCCAAAGCCAAAATAGAAATGTTGTGCATCTGTCTAATTGATTTTGTGTATTTTTTCATACATTTTACACCGTTTAGGATGTTTGTACTGTTACCGTTTCTCAATAGAGATCTAAAAAATAAAAAAAAATGTGTACCGCACACGTGGCTCCATTTTGTATGCCAGGAGGCACTACGTGGCACAATGTGAATGGTACAGCACACTGTATCCGGAAATAAAGCCTGATGGGATATGTAGTCCTGTGAAAATATCTCACGATATCTTACTCTGTCGACGTGAGAATGGG
>NW_006800794.1:74031-76956 GCF_000485575.1 Poecilia formosa | reverse complement strand
AGCACGCGAGTGGAAGATTTTAAAATTCTTCGCAACAGCGGTGAAATTATTGGGGGGGACGAATGTGACTTTCTCCAATATTGGGGGGGACATGTCCCCCCATGCCCCCCGCTTCCTACGCCTATGCTCTGAGGGTGGTAGACTGCGCCAAAACGCTGTTTGATCTGTAACTTTTGCAAAATGCCTTTAACAACTTTTTGTACAAAAGCTGAGCCATTGTCTGAACTGATTTCAGATGGAATTCCAAATCTTGGAATTACTTCTCTCATCAAAAATTTGATAATTGTGTCTGCTCCTAAGGTTTTTGATGGTACTGCTTTGACCCATTGACTGAAACAATCAATTATCACCAACATGTACCTTTTACCTTGAACTGGTTTGAGCATGTCTACATAATCTATCACTAGGTGTTTGAAAGGTCCGTCTGGAACTGGAATGTGTCCAATACCTGGCTTTATGCCTTTTCAAGCATTGTTTTCGGCACATATTTCACGCTGGCTTAGAATTTCGTCCACCATGTCTTGCATGTGTGGAGACCAGAAACCTTGTTTTTTCAATTTTTCCATGACTTTTCCTCGGGCGTGGTGGTCAAAGCCGTGGGCTTCTGAGACCAGTAATGTTAATAACGCTACAGTAGTAGTAGGCCTTGGTGTGACCTCCATAAGCCATTTTCACTCATCGTAGCACCTCTGCGTGCCCAAAGATCACGTTCACTGCTACTTGCTTGTTGTTGCATCAGAATCACATCTTCTGGTATTTCCAGTGTTCTAAGGCTATTACAAGTGCCAAGATGGCCATTGGCTCTTGGACGCCATTTTTGCCAATTCATCTGCCATGTTGTTACCTCTTACAACAATGTCATTGCCTTTGCGATGTGCTTGACACTTAATCACTGCCAGCTTCGAAGGAAGCATCATGGCAGCAATTAATTCTTTCAGTTGTGCTTCGTGTTGCACTAGGGTTCCATCTGCTCTTTTGAAACTTCTTTGTTTCCAAATTGCGCCAAATAAAAAGCATACGCCATGGCATAGGCTGAATCCGTGAACACATTTGCAACTTTTGACCTAGCCATTTTACAGGCCTCAGTTAATGCTTTAAGTTCTGCAAGTTGTGCAGAACATGGTTGGTCACATCTTTTAGCTTTGACGGTTACAAAATTCTCACCTATTTGATGTACCACTGCAAAACCTGTGTGGTTTCCTAGGTGGTCTCTGAAACATGACCCGTCAACAAAGTATGTGACTTCTGCGTCAGGCAATGGAGTGGATTCCAAATCAGGTCTGAGTCTTGTGTATTTCATTGTTTCTGCTACACACTCATGTGTTTCTCCATCACGATCCAAAGGAATCACATTTGGTGACACATCTTTGAATAGTTATGTCAGGATATGTCAGAAGTAGCATATACTGCAAACTTCTTGCTTGTGTAATGACAAATTTTCCTAGGTTTATTAACTGCGATTTTGTGGTGAGTTAATATTGTAATTGGATAATCCATTGTTATGGTTGAAGCTTTTTCATAAGCATGGTAGAGTGCTGCTAGCCCCTGATAACATGGTGGCCAGCCTTGTGCTACATTGTCCAACTTTGTGCTGTAATAAGCATTTGGTTGTTTTCTTTGACCTGTACATGTTTCCTGCATCAAAACTGCTGTGACATACATGTCTTTTGTGTTTGCAACATATAGGTTTGTCATAGTTTGGAACTGCTAGTGCAGGTGCACTCTGCATTTCACATTGTATTGATTCAAATGCTACTTTTGCTTCTATTGTCCATTTTAGCAGATTCTTTCTATCCAATCAGCATTGAAACCTGTCATGATGAGAAATGTCATCATTTCTTTAACTGTTCGTGGGCATGGAGCTTTGCTGACACCCTCAGAAGGTGATATGCCAATGCTCCCTTCTGAGAGTTGTCTACCCAGGTATTCTACCTGTGCCTGACAATACCATAATTTGTCTTTGGAGGCTTTATACCCTCCTCCAGCCAGTCTTTGAAGGACTTTTATTGAATCATGATGGCAGTCATCCAGTGTAGGCGACGCAATTAGAATGTCGTCAACAAACAGAAACAATGTGCTATTTATTTCCAATCCTTCTAAGTCCTGTCTGAGTGCTTGATTGAACACATGTGGGCTGTGTTTGAAGCCTTGGTAATCGAGTGTAGCTGTACTTCTTACCTCTGTAAGTAAATGCAAACAGGTATTGAGATTGTTCCGCTAAGGGAATGGTGAAAAATGCTGAACAAAGATCAATCACCGTGAAAAATTTTGCTTCAGCAGGGATTGCGGTTAAAAGTGTGTGTGGGTTGGGCATTTCTGCCGATGATCTGTCTTCCACCACATCGTTTATTGTGCGAAGGTCATGTACTAGGTGATACTTTGACTTATCTGCTTTCAGAACTGGAAAAATTGGCGTATTGCATGGACTTTCAATTTCCACCAACACTCCTGCTTTTAACAATCCTTCAATGGTTTGGCTGATTCCTTCTTCCGCTTCTGGTTTTAATGGATATTGAGGACGAAATGGAAGTTTAGCATTTGGTTTCAGTTCAACCTTAAATGGGTTAACAGATGTGGGATTTCACTAATCCCACATCTGTTTCATGTTTTGACCATACTGATTCAGGAACTTGCTTTAACATGTTCTGCATTAATGGGTTTTCATCCGACTCCCGTTTCCCAACAATTATATATTGGGACACAAGATTCACCGCTTCACCTTGTGTTTCTTTGTCCCATTGTTCTTCAAACTCTGTACTTTTTGAAATGTCATAGTACATTGTGCAATGATAGTCTAGAAATGTTTCTTAGCTTCTGGAATTTGAATTTGAATGTACTGTCCCCATTTAGCAGTGTTGTAGTACTCGAGAATGGTCTTAGTCTCGATAACGGTCTCGAGACCATTTATTGATGGTCTCGGTCTCG
>NW_006800794.1:72091-74021 GCF_000485575.1 Poecilia formosa | reverse complement strand
ACCAGCTCAATACAATCCACCAAATTTTGGATACTAGGGATGCCCAGAGGACCCTAGGGGAGAGAGTCAGTACCCAATTCTAACTACAGGTGCTGACGATGAACCAATATTGAAAATTCAAATTGAAAACAGAGAAACTCCAATGTTGGTCGATACAGGAGCAGCTTACACTTGTGTAAGCCCAAACTATGCAACGCATCTCCCCATGTCTGATAAATTTGTATCAACAGTAGGGTTCTCGGGAACAAGACAATTAATCCAATTGACAGCTCCTGTTCGAATTACAACAAATGACAATGAAATAAAATTGGAAAATTAATGGGCTTTCCGTCTGTTCCCATTTAATCTGTGTTGCGACTTTCATCATTGGTCCAAGATCTTTGGCATGAAAGTTTTTATTTACAAACAAAGTTATGTGTGGTACAGATTCTGCAACGTTGTACCATTGTGAAATGAAATCATTAATTTCTACATTTAGCGCTGCTCCTTGTTTCCCAACAATGATATATTGGGACACAAGGTTCACCGCTTCACCTTGTGTTTCTTTGTCCCATTGTTCTTCAAACTCTGTACTTTTTGAAATGTCATAGTACATTGTGCAATGATAGTCTAGAAATGGTTTCTTAGCTTCTGGAATTTGAATTTGAATGTACTGTCCCCATTTGGAAATTACCTCTTCAATAGAGTTATTAATGTCTCCAAGCCAATAAACTTTGGCTTCATGTTGTTGCATGAACATTTGAAGATCCACACCTTCTTTTTCAACATACACACCTTGAGGAGAACACCAGATTTTTATTTTTAATTTACATAGAGCGTCTCTTCCCAACAGGTTTATTGGGGTTTGATCAGATACCAAAATTGGTATTTTTATCTCATTGTCATCTGTTGTAAGTCGAACAGGAGCTGTCATTTGGATTAATTGTCTTGTTCCCGAGAACCCTACTGTTGATACAAATTTATCAGACATGGGGAGATGTGTTGTATAGTTTGGTCTTACACAAGTGTAAGCTGCTCCTGTATCGACCAACATTGGAGTTTCTCTGTTTTCAATTTGAATTTTCAATATTGGTTCATCATCAGCACCTGTAGTTAGAATTGGGTACTGACTCTCTCCCCTAGGGTCCTCTGGGCATCCCTAGTATCCAAAATTTGGTGGATTGTATTGAGTTGGTGAATTTTGTTGAACTTGTGGATCATGTGGGACTAGTTGAGGATTGTATGGAGTTCCCTGTTGATTATATGGAACTGCTTGGTGATTGTATGGGGCTGTCGGTGGACCTGGTCTGGCTCTGCCACGCAGCCGTCTTTGGAATGAGTTATCACCATTTCGGCACTGGTCAGCACGTTGTCCAAAACAACCATATGTCCAGCATGCTCCGGATTCTCTGGGCTGACCGCCTTGTCCCCTATTAGGCCACGAAGGGCTTCTTTGCTGTCTTCCTTGAGGCACAAATGGATGAGAATTCCATAGTTGTGAGTAAATATTCATCACTGGTTGAGAAGGCTGAGTCATTTGCGAAGTTGGAGTATACATCTGTGGCGCTGAACTCACTGAGTTAGGAAGGAAGGTTGGCTACATTTTAGGCGGGATGCTGGTCCCGCAGCTTGAGTCTTAGTCTTGTTTTTTCCTTGAAGTTCTCCAAGCTGTAGCTGAGCCAATTTCCTTTGAATGGTTTTGTCTTGGTCAGTGAGTTTTTGTTAATCTTTTCTGTATTTTTCTATTGCGTGTACCACATGATCGCGAAATTCCTTGTGCGGCATAGGCATCAGAGCCACCACTAGGGCTGTTGTAAACGAATATTTTAGTAATCGAGTAATGTGTCGTTTATTCTTACGATTAATCGAGTAATCGGATAAAAAAAATTATAAAATGAAATATTGGTAAATCTGGCATAATACCGGTGTTACTATCAGATATCAATATCAG
>NW_006800794.1:64257-70641 GCF_000485575.1 Poecilia formosa | reverse complement strand
GAGGAATCGTTTCAGCCCTAGCCACCACCTTTCCGAGTTTGGTGCGCACTGGCTTTGGCATCACATCCACTAATGACTTTTGAAACACACCTGCAATCATTGGGTATTTGTCAACATCAAACTCCATTTCTTCGTTCCACCTTCTCAACTGCCTGGCGACATAGGATGCTGGATTCTCAGAGTCACCAATTGAAAGAGTCACCCCTTTCAACTTCTTAGGGTCTACTTTGTTTGGAAATTCTGCCCTAAAGGCTGCCCAGATGACTGTCCGGCATGCATTTAGTTCAATCCCGTCTGCTCTTTCTTGTAGCATCCAGGGATGATCCTTCAAAATGTTCTGCATGGTGGCAATTCCAAGAACTTTTGCAAAAATGGCTTTGATGTCTCCAAGTGCCAGGATTTTGCCAACTGTCTCTTCTTCAAGTGCTCTTATCCATCTTCCTGCACCATTATGAATGTCTGGCAGCCGTGAGACTAACCCAACCAGATCCATCGAGGCAAATGGCAAATATTGAGCAATATCTCCTTTTAATATGATTGGTAATTGTTTTGAGGGGTCATAACGATCAGGTTTGCGTATGTCAGGTCTGGATCTCAAATTGTATTTTTGGTTTTGGACTTTTTGTTGTTTTTTAACTGGAGTGCTTGTACATGGACCAGCCATCGCTCTGTCTTCATAATTTTCACATCCTGGCTCCTGTTCAGCTAATCGTGTACAGCTTTCATCAATTTCTTCTTCCATTTCCTGTATCTGTGTTCGATTTGCTTTACGTTCTATATCAAGGACTTTTAGGCCTAACCTTAACCAGTAAGTGTCTCCGCTTCTGCGTCTTTTCAGATGACCCGCGTAGCAGTCAAGAATTTTATTATTTCCCGTGTAGCAGTCAAGAATTTTAGTATTTCCAACTGTTCGTGTTGTGGAGCATCCAGCACCAGAGGTTTGACTTCTAGTTTGAATTGGTGGTAATGATGTACCATGTCTGCCAGCTGGCTTATAGTCATCCACATTTGCATATGACGTCGTTGGTTGCATGCTTTTTGAGTGCTTGTTAATCGTGCTACTGTCTATAGAGCCTGCGCTTGTCTGTGGTGCACCTCTGGGTGGAGCTGGTGTTTGAACTACTGTTGATAGTGATGCGTGCCCTGTAGAGCAGTGGTCCCCAACCCCCAGTCCGTGGACTGGTACTGGTCCGTGGACCAATTGGTACCGGGCCGCGCAAGAAATAATTAAATGTTTCCGTTTTATGTATTATTTGAGTCTGGAGGATCTTTTATTTTGAAAATCCTTTAACCGGGTTCTCTGTTACTTGCGCGCCAACACTGAGCCCACAAGCAGCAAAATGAGTAAGAAACAGATCAGATGTCTTTGGAAAGTTTCTTTGCAAAGGGGAAAAGGCCCAGAGAAGAGACAGGAGGATGGATTTATCCCGGACCGGTAGGTGAGTCAAACATTACAAGCCGCACTGTTCGGCGACTGGCTGCTAATGAGGCAATGAAGCTTCAAACTGCTTCGCCACATAGAGACCAAGCAGTCTGTGGATATAAGCAACACTTCGGGTATCATTGTCTCTCATCACTCCCAGATGGGACCTTCTCGTTGCAGAGAAACAAGCTTAGGGCTCGTTATCGTGAATTAAAATTTTTACGAAAATGAAATATTCGTTTTTGTGGCGCATCTGTATCTTATTTTGAAGGGATATGTAAACGTTACCATAGCGACCAGAGTCAGAGAGCGTTTGGGCAGTGGTCCAGAGGAGATGAGTAGAGCTTGTGAGTCTTAAGTCTGGTTTAGACGGGAAGATTTAAGGATTGTCGGCCGATTCTCCAAACCTCTGTGACCACAGAGCTGATAAAAGTACAACAGGTTGGATCGGTCCGTGTCTCCAGCCACAAGGCAGAAGCAACACGAACCGATTCCAGTCACAAACATCGCGATTCCAGAAGAAAATCCACAAAACCCCCAACATAGCGGGAATTTAGAATAACCAAACACGGATGACGATGTAGAAGCAATATCAGGATGCAGAGTCATTTTAAGAGATAAAAGACGTAACAAAAATAAAAGGCGGTGGATAAAAGACAGCGGGAGCAGCCCCTCTATTTGCTGCACTATGATTTGGAGGTGACTGTGTTTTTTCATAGTTAACATTTTTAACTGAATAAACATAAAGATATATAATAATGACCTTTACATATAATAATAATAAACATTTCCACATATCATCTCCGATATCCACCGTACTCAGTTACGTGCTATGTCAGCTGTTTGGGATTCCCCTCTGTTCTTACGTCACCGCGCTTTCTGATTGGCTACCTGTCACATTCAGCAGGTTGTACTCTCGATCCCAGTCAGGGTAAACCCCACTGGCTGCAATAAAAAGGCCAAGACAACCCAAATTGGGTATATTCAGGATTTAGCGGGAACACCAACATGCAGAAGCCTTATCTGACGGTTCACCACCCCTTCCTCCCTCCCCCCCTTCGCCTTCCGGTCCGCAGCAAAATTTTCCAAGTCTTGACCGGTCCGTGGTAATAAAAAGGTTGGGGACCACTGCTGTAGAGGATCTATCTGATTGAGCTTCCGGCTCATTATTTTGCGGTGGGTCAGGGTTACTTTGTCTAAAGTCCATAAATTGATCATCATTCCTGTATCCAAAATCACCTGTGATATTCAGAACTCCTGTCAGGGCTGGATACAACCCAGCAGGGTTCATTTGATCATCTTTGGATTTTTCATAAGTATTTGTCAGCTCAACAAGCTGCTGTAGTTTTTCCTGTATTTTTCACCTTCTTCCTTAAATAGCTGTAAAATGTTTAATTCTAGTTCTCTTTTGGCTTGTCTTTTCTTTCCTTTATTATTTGCTTTGTAGTCTGCAATCCAAGTTTCCATTTGTTCACAAAGGGATAAGTCAAAGCTCCCATTTTCTGGCCATGGAGATGGAAGTCCTTGCGTCCTCTTTTGCCATTTCTTAGAAATGTTTGGAATTTGAGAAGCATATTCTGGGTTTTTTGAACCAATAATGACAAAAGGTATGTTGCTCACCTTGTTTATTTAACAGTTGTCTTACTATTAGAATTCTGTTTAAGTTTTACTGTCTTTCACAGTTTTATTGTCCTTCAACTTTTTAATTTTTTCAAAATTATTAAAATATAAGTTGATTGTTTTAGTTAGTTATACTTGTTATATTTGTTCCTTGTACAGTATTATTTGATTATAGTTGCTAAATATGGTTAAATATGTTATATATTCTTCAATAGATATAACAGTTTACCAAGTTTTTTACATTTATTCAACTCTATTTACGGTAAAATGTACATTTGAAAAATGTTTAACATAGTTCAGTGTCACAGAAACAATGGTCAGTATTTGAGTTAACTCAAGGCTTTAGGCTTAAACCTCATTTCTGTTATAAGCAGAGGAAAAATAAAAAAAGGAAAAACTAAACTTCACTTTGCTTCAGTCCGAAATGAGCAAAGGTGGGGGCCAACTTTGCGCAATAGGAAGTGGGCTGTCTTAAATACTATGGACTACAAATGGGTGTTAACAAAGGATGGTCTGAAATCACGACAGATCCGGGACCGAATGACGTGTGGTAAAGTGAGAGAGAGAGAGAGAGATAGAGAGAGAGGACAGGGTTGTCGAGAAAGGGAAGAGTGAGCGAGATGGGGGAGAGGAAGTGAGAAAGCTGAGAGCTTGACCAGAGGGTAGAAAAGGTGGGAGGGAAGTTCGTGTGTGTGTGTTTCTGGGAATTCAACCAAGAAACTATTTTCTTTCTCCCAACTTTTATGAAATATAGTAGCAAGATATGGATATTTCTTATCTATATTGCACAGCATAAAATTACACGTTACAACAGCATTAAACAATTGCAGTCAAAATGAAGACCAAATTTTAACTCTTATACAGAGGACGGCTTCTCATGCTCAACATTACTTTGAAAGCAGTCGGTTATTTAATAAGCCAAAAACATGCACATTTCAGAATTTTACAGTATGCGTGCCAATCAAATACTAGCACAACTGACAACATACGTTCCCAATTATTCAACATTCATCTCAGCAACAATCATTCCATGTGCATTTCTACCTCCTATTATTCTTTTCTTCCTCCTCCTCCCCGGGGATTCTAGTTAATGTAACTATATTGACTAATATATTTATTTATAAAGATATAAAATCTAGTTGGCTATTAATTTAATTAGCCACTGTCCAATTTTAATGTGTGCACACAATTAATTATATTAGGACTTTAGTTATTTCAGCCAACGCAGACCAAATCACTTTAACCTCCTCTCCAAAATCTCAAAGAAATTATAAAACAATTACTGCAGTTTAACTCACAAAGTAATCCGTAAAAACTCAATTTTCTTCTTTATTCACAATTCATTTTTCAACTTTATCTCAGGCCACACATAACCTCATGGAGGACTTTGGCTTCTCCCACCAGACACTTTGGCTTCTCCCACCAGACAAGCTTTTTGCTCTCTATCATGGATGCCTTGGTCACTCCACGGAGAAAAACACGTTCCTCCCGCTAAGGCAGTGCTTCTCAATTCCAGTCCTCACTCTACTCCAGAACAGCTGATTCAAATGATTGCATGACCTTCAAGTACTGCAGAGGCCTGTTAATCACCAAACTATTGAATCCAGGTGGGTGGCAGAAGGGAAACATCTAAAACATGCAGGGCAGGGGGGCGTGAGGACCGGAATTGAGAAACACTGCGCTAAGGAAACCTCGCTGTGTCTCTCACGGAGAACTCGATGGTCACACAGAGAAGGAGAACTGTCTTCTCC
The DNA here is from genome assembly GCF_000485575.1 of Poecilia formosa. Classification (NCBI taxonomy): domain Eukaryota; kingdom Metazoa; phylum Chordata; class Actinopteri; order Cyprinodontiformes; family Poeciliidae; genus Poecilia; species Poecilia formosa. The sequence continues at coordinate 65,847 of NW_006800794.1, read as the reverse complement.
TGGCCTCTTTTATTCTTATTCTTTATTCTTAGCGCTTTTCATAGAGATCCCAATCTCTCTTCGTGGTTCAGCTGGTTTAATGTTAAAGTTAAGGTTTTTGGCCTCCTGCCAAATTTAACAAATCGTGATATATTATTTATTAGTCAGCTCAATGAAAGTGCCTGTTCAGAAGAACTACACCAGATTGGCTGATATATGGTACTTATAAATGGAAGAAAATTCCTTGTTACCGTCACCAAAACGGGTGAGACCAGACTGAAAAAGTGTTTATTTTCCGAGCTGCTTGTTTCCAGAATGTATGAGATACCTATGAGTCTCAGATTTTTGGCAGCTCAGTCTTTGCGCAAAGAAAAACTTGCCTATGGTAAGCAGAAAGAACTTAATCACACTTTGTTACGCCCCCAAGGTCTAGGGGTCCAGGGGCAGTAACATAAAATGTGTCCGGAGAAAAAGTGTAAGGTAAAAATGATTTATTACAAAATAAAGTGTCACAAAACCATACAATTTAACCCAATTAATACAAAACAAAAAGGATTAACAAACTCAAGAATGCCAAGTGCAAATTAAAATTATAAAGGTCCAAACAAGTCAATTCAAAGTAAACTCAAAATAAACCACAAAAGGAAAACAATGCAAAGAAAAACACACACACAAAGGGGAGGCTGCGGGGAACACACAGCCTCCCAAACTCAGGCTTCTAACTCATACTTAACTGGAGCAAAATCAAAGTAACTAAACTGAACAAACAAAGACCAAGCTAACTTAAAGCAGTTGCAACTACCAAAAAAAAAAAGAGGCGGCAGCTTCACAGAACCTCTTCAAAATAGCTGCCCCACTAGAGGAATGATTCAGGAGCCTTTTATAGGGTGCAGGTGGGCCTCATCAACGTCTGATTGGCTTGACAATCCTCTGCTGGTCCAATGGTGTAGCTGCTTTCCTACAGTCAATCAGGTTCAGCTCTCACAGCTGAACCTGCATAACAAAAGGGAGCCTGCACAGCCTCAAGAGGCCAGGGGCCGTAACACTCCCCCCCTTAAATTACAAAACCATGTTTTGTAAATACTTGGTGCAAGAAAAAAAAACAACAAAAGAAGCATACTCACAACCTGGAAAGGCCATCTGCGAGAACATTTTCTGTTCCTTTCTTGTGTCGAATGTTGAGTTTGTATTCTTGTAGCAATAATGCCCACCGCATAAGGCGCTGATTGTGGTTGTACATGCGTGACAGAAATACTAATGGATTATGATCAGTGAATACATCAATCGGCAAACTACTGGACCCAAGGTAAACATGGAAGTGCTGAAGAGCCAACAACAGAGCCAGGGTTTCTTTTTCAATGGTGGAATTGATGCTTGTTAAACTTTCGGGAGAAGTAGCAAACAGGATGATCTAAACCCTCCAAATCTTCCTGTATTAGCACCGCACCAGCCCCGACAGCGCTGGCATCCACCTCCAGTTTGAAAGGTCGGGTCAGATCAGGTGCAGCAAGTACTGGGGTGTGGCAAAGAAGAGATTTGGCCCTCTCAAAAGCATCTTGGCATTCATCTGACCAAACAAAGTCAGTCTTTGGGCTAAGTAGATTGGTTAAC
>NW_006800794.1:59661-64247 GCF_000485575.1 Poecilia formosa | reverse complement strand
AAAAGTGTAAGGTAAAAATGATTTATTACAAAATAAAGTGTCACAAAACCATACAATTTAACCCAATTAATACAAAACAAAAAGGATTAACAAACTCAAGAATGCCAAGTGCAAATTAAAATTATAAAGGTCCAAACAAGTCAATTCAAAGTAAACTCAAAATAAACCACAAAAGGAAAACAATGCAAAGAAAAACACACACACAAAGGGGAGGCTGCGGGGAACACACAGCCTCCCAAACTCAGGCTTCTAACTCATACTTAACTGGAGCAAAATCAAAGTAACTAAACTGAACAAACAAAGACCAAGCTAACTTAAAGCAGTTGCAACTACCAAAAAAAAAGAGGAGGCAGCTTCACAGAACCTCTTCAAAATAGCTGCCCCACTAGAGGAATGATTCAGGAGCCTTTTATAGGGTGCAGGTGGGCCTCATCAACGTCTGATTGGCTTGACAATCCTCTGCTGGTCCAATGGTGTAGCTGCTTTCCTACAGCCAATCAGGAAGGTGTGCTCTCACAGCTGAACCTGCATAACAAAAGGGAGCCTGCACAGCCTCAAGAGGCCAGGGGCCGTAACACACTTTTTAGCACTTCAGACCGCCAGCAGACAGGAAACCGTTCTGTGTTTAACAAGTAAAAGGGATAAAAATCTGACCTCTTTTCTGTGAGTGGGCCCAGACGGCCTCCCGTCCGCAGTCAAGCTGAAGCGAGTCACCCTTCTTCTCCTGGTTCTTCAATTGTTCAATCAAACGTTCGGGGTCACCACTTTTGTTAGAGAATTGAAGGGCGGCTTCAATTCTCTTAAATATATAAGTGAAAGAAATAATGCACGGAGACGTAGTTCTTGCTGCTAGGCCATAGACGAGCCGGAGATTTATTACACTACCACAGATTCCTCATTACAGTTTCATCAGTTCAATACTCAAAAATCTTCCAGTCTCAACAAAAAATCTCCCCGTATTCTAAACATCATCCTTTTTTATACACTCTCATCCTCACTGATGTGAGTTGGAAAGTTTCAACCGATGGGATTGCTACCCTTGATTTGCGTAAAGATTCTGACGTGCCTTATACTAAGTGTGTATTGGACGACCTTTAAAATATTTGAGACCTCATGAACTCAACATCTGCTCCATCTCAGAATTGCTGAATAGGACAATTTATCTCAAATTGTTGTTCTTATCTTGTCCAAACAGACATCCTTTCCAAGTCATTTTTGGCTCCATTTGCAAATGGAAGGAAAGGAGTCAGTCAGGTTGACCTAGAGCTGAGACAAAATCCTTTCACAAAAACAATTCCTTAAATAGTATTTCCGCCCTTACAATAGCGGGGCTGAACCCGGTATTACACCAAACACTATAGCTAATATTAGCTGGTATCTCGCCGATGGACATAAATACAGTAAAATAATATTTGAATCACAAAATATACACAATAATATGTCCATCTTACTTGTGAAATGTTGTTTATCGAGCCCTCACACATCATTAGTCCATTGATCCGAACAACAATATCCCGCAGTGCTGAGGCATCTTCTGCTGTCTTGGTTGAGCAAAGTAGGAGGGACGACCGCTCCAAGATGGCCGCAGCCAATGCGAGGTCTACTCTTATATTATGTGGTAGCCAACGTTGCTGATATCTGGTGGGGAAGTTGGGTAACCGAACCACTGTGCTAACACGTGGAAAAGACTTGCAAGATATGTGTGTTCTCCTTATAAGTGTGCGTCATTGATGAGTAAGTTGCAATATTTGAGTGTTTACTACAGCTAAATGACTGATTTGAAGTTTATTTGTTTGCTATTATTTCACCTGTTGCTAAGTCCGAGCTATTTGCTATGCGTGTATTATACAGCATTGTGTTGAACATACATATCTATTCTCAGTGGAGCAGAGGCATGGTTATTAGTTAACTGTGGAGTTAACTTGCCTTAGTTTGCTTAGTAATATTGATTTAGACTTCTTAGTTTATCTAAGGCAGGGGTGCCCAAAGTTTTTGAGAGCAAGATCTACTTTTTCTCTCACCAGCCGCCTGAGATCTACCTCATGACACAAAGGCATAAAAATTACAAATTAAACTCTATTGACTTATTTTGTATGTGAATATGCATCAGTTATAGCAGAAATAATAAAGTGACAGAAAACCTAACGCAGTTTCTTCCTCAGTGAGATTCTGACAATGGGAGCAGGTTACTGGTTTCTCAGTCAGAAGCTGGTTGCAAACCTGAGGCCAGCAGGTGTCGGTCAGTCATGGTAGATCTGAAATTTGGTTTGATGACCTCAATATGAGAAACTAACCAAAGAGCCCAGAAAAGCTAAAGGCAAATCTTCTGAAGTCGGGATATAATTAATTTAATTTCACATAATTATCGCGGTAGAATTTGTTAAAACTTAATGAAATATATTTGTCCTTTGATGTTTGTTGTGACGTATACTCACAAAGAATGAGGTAATTAGTCCAAGTTTTGTCGTTTATTGAACATTCAGAAACTACAGTGGGTGTGATGAGCCACAGCAAAGGTAAACAAAGGTAAAACAACCCGAACAGGTGATCAACTCAAAACCACTCCTACCTTTTTACTTTCTCTCTCTTTGTAGTTAGAACACCCCTTTTTTGCCGTGGCAACCGCCTGCACCCGCAAGCCGAGCAGAGATTACATTAAAAACATAACATTCAGTCGTTACAATATCAGGTTTCCAGGCTTCATATTTATTCCTTGATTATTAATAAGCCTCTCATGAACATAGCGGTGGTTCAGTAGCTCATTTAAACTCCTACTCTGCTCGTCAGTCGGACTTTGAGTCGCTTTTTTTTTTCTTTTTTTTTCTGTTAATGGGACCGAAACGCACTGAATTGCGCAACACCTTGTTCAAACAATAATTACTGAGATTATTAATTTTAACACGTTTCGTTGATTTTTTAAAATAATTATTCTTTTTTAATGAAGCTACAAACGTCTAGGATCTTAGTGAATATTTTTGATAAGCCCGTCAGAAGAGGAAGCGCTGGTCTCAGCGTCCTGGTGGCGTTCAGATTGTCATCTGCCGAGATTGACCCAAAACCTTCCGCGATCGACCGGTCGATCGCGATCGACGTATTGGGCACCCCTGATCTAAGGTATAATGTCATGGTGTAGTGTGTAATGATAGGATACCTTGAACTTGTTTTCTGTAATTTTGTGTATTCTAGGAAACCACACACACCTTCATGTAGACACACATTTATGCCCATCCATGTTCATTGGATCAATATCTGTGATACAGTTTGGAATACAGAACAGTTAAAGGATCCTGCCTCGTGTCTTCATTAAACATCTGGTGCCCCTCATTCTAACATCTGGTCCTGAGCTGAATCCTGGCCTGAGTGGTGTTCTGGCCGACACTCCAGGTTGAGAGCGGTGACAAACCTGAACAGTGCCTTACAGTCCTTCAACTTTAGAACAAACTCACTTACGAGTTCTGTGTGTCAATTTTTCTGAAAGTGAGTGTTTGTCAGTGTATTCAAGACAGGGATTGCTTAGGTGACTTTTTCCTCACTGGCAATACACTGTGAACCCAGCTCAGTATGCACAGCACTGAAAGGGGAATGTAGGGCTCCTCTTTAGTTTCAGCACCAGTTCAAGAGGATCAATGAAATCTATGGTTATCGTGTTTGCTTTGAGAAACACAAGATCAGTCCATTGATTTTCACGTTGAGGACTTTTTCTTGGAAAGGCATGCTTACATTTAGAGAGTTAATCTCCACAGATAAGAGGCATAAGCAACCAGAAGTTATACAACTGCTAACATGCAAACAACAGTTCAATCTGTTTTTGTACTCAAAATTGACTACTTTCACTTTCAATTCTCAGGTTGAGAAATGTATATAGTGATAATGGCAAAAGGGCAATTATGATTGTCTTTGTAGCACACAGAAGAGAAGTTTCAAAATGTAACTAATAATAAATAACATGTTGACTTAAGAATTTTACCATTAGATAAAATCTATTAAAGAACCACTCAGAGCATCAATGTTACTTTAGGGGTTTTTTTATATGGCAGCTAGGTTGCCAGTCGTGTGCAAATGATATGGGTAGTTATGATGTAGGAGTTGTAAATGGAGCAACTGAATCACCTGTACTAATTGAATCAGCACCTCAGAATTACATTTTTTTAAGTGAAAATAGAAAATATAAAAAAGGGGAGCCATGGCTTCTATATTTAAGGATATCAGAAATTCTAACAAAATCTTTTTGGGCCATTTCACCATTTTCGAATAGCTGGGTATTGAGGTAAAAGGCCATAAACGAACTTTGACACTAATTTTATACAAAACCCTTACATATGTAGAAAACTTCTTTACTGACTTTAATGAACTTTTATCGCTCATATGCATTGACAATGATTGTTTATTGTCAGCGACTTCAACATTCATATTGATCACCCCCAAAACAGAGGGAAAATATTCTTGATAATTTTGGTCTAATTCAACATATTAACCAAGCCCAAACTATCAAGGTCACAGGAAGGGTGTGAATATTTCCAATGTCTTTGTAACTGATGACGCCCTGTCAGATCATTTTGCTGTTATCTTTCAAAGCACAATCAACC
>NW_006800794.1:54563-59461 GCF_000485575.1 Poecilia formosa | reverse complement strand
TCACCCCCAAAACAGAGGGAAAAAAGCTGTGCGGTATTCTTGATAATTTTGGTCTAATTCAACATATTAACCAAGCCCAAACTATCAAGGTCACAGGAAGGGTGTGAATATTTCCAATGTCTTTGTAACTGATGACGCCCTGTCAGATCATTTTGCTGTTATCTTTCAAAGCACAATCAACCAATCAATCAAGGAATTTTGCGCATGTAAACGTGACTACTGTCTCAGCCAGTCTCACACTTTACAAAGGGGTTTTCTGTGGTATTTTTCTGTCTCTGAACTGTTGAGCAGCTAAGAGCTCCACATCTGTATCGGTGTAAATACATACATTTTAACAAAACCTTTTGGTCCTTTTGTCCTGGTAACCTACACTGCCTTGCAAAAATATTCATATATTTTGGAAGTTCAAAATATTTTGCCATCCACAAACAGTATTTGTTGAGAATTTTTTGTGATATATTGTAACTAATTTGTGCATAACTGTGACTCTTTTTGCAATATTAAAAATCTAACTTAAAACACATTTGAAGGGCCATGTTATAGGCAGTCCACCAACACTCTCATTGTTCCAAACAGAGATTCAACTTTGTGTCTCTGCCCACGGATGTCCTGGAAATTGAGGTAAAGGACAAGTTTGCCAAGAGTCGGCCAATCATCAAGCGTTTTCTGGGGAAGCTTTCTGTCCCTGTCCAGAGGCTGCTGGAAAAACATGCCATCGGGTAACATACAGCACTTCCCTCTGTTTAATGCTTTTTAATCTGAAGATAACTGTCGCAGCTTGTGCATTATTCTTTATTTCAGTCTGCCATCTTTCTTTATCTCCAATACTTTTCTAATGTTTGTCTGTGAACAGAGATCGTGTGGTGAGTTACTCTCTGGGTCGCAGGTTGCCAACAGATCATGTTTGCGGCCAGCTGTTGTTCCGCTTTGAGCTGACCTCTTCGATTCATCCAGGTACACATCATCCAGCAGCAGGCAGCATCTTTTAATCTTGTTTATAATACGGTGTTGGATTTCATTGAGACTTTAAAGCAGGGGTCCCCAAACTACGGCCCGCGGGCCGGATCCGGCCCGCCTCCACATTTGGTCCGGCCCCCTGAACAATACCAGAGACCATTCAGATTTTTTTTCATTTATTGTATTTTCCGGTTTATATGTGGATTTTTCTTCAACCACCAGGGGGCTCTTTAGCAGGAAGTGTGTCTTGTAAATTGCTGCCATCTGTTGGACTTTTAGGGAACTGCTTGACTTTTATGTTATTTAATCAGTACGGTTGTTTGCTAGCGGTAGAGCAGATGAACGCAAGTGTCTGTTATGAACGCCGCATTCCAGGTCAAGTTCTTCGAAGCAATGCCTGTAAGTAACAGCTTATAGCCTACTTCAAAACGAGCCTTTATGTTAACATATGAGAAATTAGTATGTTAAAGTTACATTTCCTCAATGGAATATATACTAGTCAGTCCCAGTGACCGTTTCACTCATGGGTTTTGCCCATGTGCTTTCTGGGTAAAAATTAATCGACAACCCCCCCCACCTCCCTTCCCGTCAACAATCTCTGGGCCCCACCAGAGAAGGGAAAAGTTATTTGAAAAAGTTTGGGGACCACTGCTTTAAAGCGACCAACAACCTTGCTTTACAATCCTGGTATATAATTCTGACATAAATGTTAGAGTTCATCTAAAGTGGTTGGTTTCCTGGCCAGGCCCCCACTTTTAATCAAAGTCCACATATATTGAACAAGGATGAGGCTTTATCGAATGTAAAACCAGTTTGGTGTGGGCTGTCCTGTTCAATCTCCATTCTGTGAAACTTACAATAATTTGACCCAAACTGTCAAATAAAGAATTGGTTGGATTTTTATGGAAAGCCCTGTAACCATCAACACTCAAACTGACCATGAACTAGAAACAATTGAAACACCAGTTTCACTGTTCAAAATTATTTCACAATATCATAGAGTGAGAGGATGCCCACTCTATAATAAAGAAGCCCCGTCTCTAGTCCTGTAGGCTAAAATGAAATTTGCTGAGAGATTTTTAAACAGCAATTTTAACCGCATGTTGATTGGAAAGAAATCACCAATTCAATCAGTTATGCTGTCACCATCACAGAAGATTTCCCTGTACAACTATGCCAATTATAAACGAGATCATCTGTCTCTGAACACCTCAAAGTATAACAGTGTATGATGAGGATATGCAAACTTTTGACTGTCGATGCAGCTCTGATTCATCAACATCTAAATGTACATTTAATGAACTGTTGCATTCTGCCTGCAGATGATGAGGAGATTTCTCTGGTCATGGAGCCAGCTTGCAATGAGGTGGAAACTCCTGCTGAAGGGAACCATGCAGCTGATGCAGCTGATGACGACACACTGAATGTGAGCCTCGATATGCCAGATCTCCCTCTGGATGCTCCTCTGGACACCGACACCTCAACGCCAGCAGCACAGAGCCAGGACATCCCTCTTACTGATCAGCAAGAAGACAGCGGGGCTGCAGAGGTGGAACCAGGAAGAGTGGAGGAGCAGAGCACAGTTAAGGATGAGACCTCGGCTTTACAGCCTCAGGGAGAGCCAGGGGATGGGCCTTCACCTGAAAGGCAGGATGGCAATGGAGAAGAGGAACAGGGAGGGAAAACTGGAGAGGAGAACAAAGAGGCTGAGGGTGCAGCCCACCCTGAGTCAGATTCAGACTGCCCTACAGAGGCAGAGACAAATGGAGGAGCCACTGGTGCTGCTGTAGAGGCGCCATCTGGGGAGGCGGCCCCAACACAGGAAGACTGTGTAGACTCTGCCCCAGGAGCCTCAGAGGAGCCCAATGAGAAAGGAGAAAGCAGTTGTGAACCCTGCTCCTGCCAGTCTCTCTCCTCCAACTACAACTTCCAAGCTCTGTCACGGCGTAAAGCTCGGCCCTGCTCCCTGCCTGTGTCAGAGCTGGAGACAGTGATCGCCTCGGCATGCGGGGAGCCAGAGACGCCAAGATCCCACTACATTCGGATTCACCACCTCCTGCACAGCCTCCCATCAGCCAGACCTCCCAGCCAGGAAGAAGAGGGGGAGGTCACCAACATCACTGTGGACTCCCACGCTACATCCCCAACCCTGAAGCACTCCAAAGAGGAGGAAGAGGATGATGAAGAGGAGGACACAACACAGTCCCCATCTCAGGTGAAATTGGATGAAGTTATATTTAAAGGAGAGCTCAGGAAAGCAACACACAAAAGCCCCTATTGGACTTTAGTGCTGGGCCCAGGCTGAGCATAAGAATAGCATTTGTTGTCATGTTGAGAGGGTGGAGTAGGAGATGGGAGGGAGGGGCTGCCCAAGTGAACAATGCTGCCACGTGGGGCACTGCATCAGCCTAGGTTGTCATACTGAGGGGAGGAGGGTGGGGGGGCAAAGGATAGGAGGTCCTAGTTGAAGGTAGGGGGGTGTTTATAGCTATTCATGTGTGTGTCCATGTATACATTTGTAAGTAACCCCCCCTCCACCTCCTTGGCCATGGTTCTTGATAGGTGATAGAACTTTTATCAACAGCCTCAGTAGAGCTCTGATTCAGGTCCATAGATGTCATGGGAAAGGGAACGGAAATGGGAGCAGAGCATTTTGTTTTTACATAACATCATGCAGAATTTGAAATAGCCATTCATCACAGGCTTACACAGGGGGAGCTGGTTCAGATAACAATCGTTTTGGGTCAGACTGGCTCCGTTAATTTTCCATCTGCCTTAAAGTTTCACTAATACATTTCAGTGGTCACTCCCAAACAGCCAAATTTGTAGTCTGTCCAGCTGAGCCAAGCTTGTAACTTCACCCAGGTGTGTTCCTTGCTGCCAGCGAGTTTCAGGTACCACAATTGGTCTGCGACTCTCAGCAAGAATCGCTTCCAGTTTGCAATTCTGCTGACAGTGTCGGAGTCTGAGTGTTTACATCATGGAACGTTCCCTCGTAGCCTGGCAGCTTATCAATGGTCCCAATAGTTGCCGACATGTCACAAACTTCTCGATATGCTAGTTAACTATCAAATCCAAAAAGCAGAAATCCAATTATATACCCATCTCCAACATCCTTGGCTGACAATGTGGACAGACGATCTTCCACTTCCCCCAGGAATCCATAATGTATCCAACAGCATGTGTCACGATGGGGCAAGAAGGCTCTCCTTTGCCCACTCTTCTTGTCAAGAAAATTAGATCAATTCCAAGGAGAGATCAGTTGTCCTGGGGCCTCATGCATAAAGCATGCGTGCATACAAAAAATGTGTGGCGCCATATTTTACGCACAAGTCAACATGTATAAAAATTAACTTTGCGTCAAAGTTTGTGTAAATATATGCACACTTTTTTGGTTGCGTGAAAATATGTGGCAGCCACGCAAACCTTTTCTGTGGACAAACTACAGAGCGTCAAAACTCACATAAATACACTGAAATCTGACTACATTCAATGTTATTTATGTGACAACTCTCTTACCCATCCCATCATGCACACAGCGGAGGCCAGTAGGTTGGATTTTAAGCAATTTATTGCAATTGGTGGTTGAGAAACACGAATGGCACATTTAGCCTCCCTACTGGTCAACTTATCTATCACAGCAGAGCGCTGAACAGACTGCGCAATTCACAAAGTTATTACAGTGAGTTCCAACAAAATATTTTCCATGACACGTGATCGTATAATGGCTTCAGAACACAAATCAATTGAAAAAAAAATCCATTGAATGCAATTTGGGTTTTTTTAAAATAAGAAATTAGAAAATAAATACAAACAGCAGTCAAAATTAATCATTAAATTACTTGAGAGCGCCCTCTGGTGATTAGCAGAAACTAAACCTGGCCATGTCATGTCGTCATAGAAAAATAAAAAAACAAACTGACAGACTGGCAAACATAACT
>NW_006800794.1:50833-53740 GCF_000485575.1 Poecilia formosa | reverse complement strand
TTTTTTCATCCAGACGGCTTCCCGCGCCCCCCCTGCAATGACATGGCGCCCCCCCCGGGGGGTGCGCCCCACAGTTTGGGAACCTCTGGCGTAATGTAACAAAGATTCAAATTACCCTTTGAATAAAACCTCCAACACCACTCAGCAGATAACCGGATTTGTTGACTTATCGCAGCAGAGCGCTGAACAGACTGCGTAGAATTCTCAGTTTCTCATCGAATGTATAGCAACCAGTAGAGGGCGCCAAAAACCACCCATTACAGAGCAATCATGAAACATATTTTAGCGGAATTTCATTTGTGTCTAATACCAGTTACATTTAGACCAAGAAGCATCAAACCCAAAGTTTTTTCATGATTTTAATATTTTAAAGTTTAAACGTAAACGATGAAACTGAACCGCATTTATCCTCCGACAATAACATAACACAAACACAAAATAAAGAAGATAAAAATAAAAGGATGTGAAAACATCACTTGAATATAAATAGTACTTTTCCTCAGTTTTTGTCTCACAAAGATTGGTCTGTCCGCCAAAGTAATTTCATTCTGACTGAAAAATAAAACAGGATTGGATAAACAGATTAACTTCAGACAGGTTTGATTATTTTTAAGGTGATCAAGGTGTGTATAATCACACGTATTCAAGTAGCTGCACGAAGGTGAGCCACGTAAATGCACTTTTGGCTTTGATGGAGAACATCGCCTATGGAAGAATTCAGAGGGAGCGTTTGTTCAGAGATCATACTGATCTGCTGGGAAATGTTGATGATGGTTTATTAGCGTTTAGATTGCCCAGACTGATCACCCTGGATCTCTGAGCAAAACTTAAAGAGCTGTGCGGTACCGGTACTGGTCCAGTTGCAGTCATCCCTCAGTCGAGCAGCCCGCTTTGTGAATATGCCTTCATGGACAGAAAGCATCTCTATTCTGGAAATGTAGAACTTATGCACATGATTCTATTTAGAATAAACGTCCACATTCCCACTTAAATTACTCCCTGATAAACTATGTGCCCGGCTGAAAGCACTACTGTTCAAACAGGCATTTGCACGATCTCTATTTATTTATTTATTTTTAAATTTGGATTTATTTTTTTTTTATGTATTATTTTTATTTTTGTGAGGTGACCTTATCTGTCCTGAAACCACCTTTTAAATAAAATACATAGTTATTATTATTATAAATATTTATACTGCCACAAACAAGGACGTTGCCGGTTATTGCTTCACGTGGTAGCAGACTTCCGGGTATAAACCCTTTTCACAGTGACGTCAAACAATGGCCGCCATAACTCGAAGCGGTGTATCTTTACTTTCGGTGTGATTTTGCCTCGGGAAACCTGACTAAAAAATTCACGGATACTCATTATCTTAAGGATATAATAAAAGGTAAGGTTAATAATAACAGCATTTAAGTGTTAGATAGCTGTTATTACTCATTGTCAATCCACCATTCTCTGACTGTGTATATAATAAACAGCCTCCGATCGGAGAGTAAACCAGCTAGCAGCAGCTTTAGCCACAATTGGGAAAATATATACACCCCTGTCTGTCAGTGCTGTAACGTTTAGAGGTTCACTTTCTGTATTAACTTTAATAAAACAGCATTTGAGTGTTAGCCATTATTAGTCATTGTCAAGTTACCATTCTCCAAATGTATTCAAAGGAACCAGCCTCCGATCAGAGAGTAAACCAGCTAGCAGCAGCTTTAGCCACAGTTAGGAAACATAAACACCGCTGCCTGTCAGTGCTGTGTTGTTAAGTTTCACTAAAATCACTGACATCTTCCAACACTGTTGTTTAGAAAAGCATTTTAAATATTGATTTAAGCGCTATCTGCCAAATAATTTACATATTCTGATGTGATTCATAATTTCTCCATTTGTTTTGTTGTTCATCTTTCTCAACAGTAGCCTACCTAACAACCTACCTTATCTGGGATGGTCTTGTTCCTCTGTTCATGGCAGGTTCAGTCAATCGGGACATCTGTTGCCTAATGTCAACCTATCATGGGCCTCTTGATTTAAAAGGAGAAACCAGTACAGAGCCTCCCTGCTCCTGCAAGTCACACTTCTTGGATGAACACTCACTACTGCAAGCAGCTGTGTTAGAAATTAAATCTTTGTGTATCTGTTCTGTAATTAATATCTATATGTATCTATTAATAAATGAATTGATGTGTAGAGTTCTGTAAAAACTATTGTAAATAGCTTCTCTTGAGTAATCTACATATGTGCAACATTTACATTTAAATTGCTTCTTTTTGTAAATTTTACACATCTGGCAACGAAGTATGTGGAGGAGAGGAAATGCTAAAATTAAAGCTGCTATTGTGGACCAAAGACAAGGTTTGTGGCTGTTTCTTTAAAACATCTATTTAATAATTATATTAAACACTGTAGAGGGACAAGGGTGTTCAGAAAATGGATGGATGGATGGATTAAACACTGTACATGGTTACTACATTACACAAACATAATTACCACAGTTAACAATTTAACTCATTGATAGAGAAAATGTATTTACAAAAGGCATATCAATTTTATTTCAACATGATGTACTCAGGGTTTACAACTTAAGAAGACATCCATGTAGGGTCCTTGGCGGGTGCCAGTCTGCAGTGAACTGGTGGATGACAGAGGTAATGGTATACTGTAGTGAGCAGTTTGAAGCAGAAGTCCCACCATGTGATCCACAGGGTTTTCCCACCATGAGCACAAACTCCATGCACTTTGTTTCCACAGGCACCACAGCAGAATCAAGTGTAACCTGTTAAAAGGGATATAAAGGTGTTATTCCTATGTTATCAATTTTCTACTGCCAAGTCTACAACCGCAGGAAGACAAAGTATAAGAAAAGTAACCTTCGAATCATAGGTTAAGTTAATGAAGTTAATGAGCTAATAT
>NW_006800794.1:48923-50680 GCF_000485575.1 Poecilia formosa | reverse complement strand
CTATCTATCTATCTATCTATCTATCTATCTATCTATCTATCTATCTATCTATCTATCTATCTATCTAAAACAGCATCTTCCTCCTCATGTCTTGATCGTAGTTTAGAGTTTAACTTCTCAGGACGTGATGGAATAGTGGGTGTTTGGCATAACTGTCAAGTTTTGGACTTGTGGCTACAAGTAATGTTGCTACTGAGCGGGTGGTGAAAATGGCATATGACGTGAGGAGGGTTTAATACAATCATGAATTTTCTGTGGCGGGTGGCAACACGAAGATGAAGTTGGTTTCCAATTCTTGCTCCCAATAGCTAAAGGGCGATTCCACTTAATTTTTCACTACTTTCCGCTACTTTCTGCATCTTTAATCAACTCTAGTTTAAAAACTACAACTCCTAGACACTTCAAACCTGGACTAGATTATTCTGCTCTAATAGCAGAATATTTAAAACCATGTTTGGGATTTGTGAAACCTTTTTCTGATTTGTGAAAACACAATAAAGTTTGATTTTCACCATTTTTGGCACCTCTTTCATTACTGCAACTGCTCTAATTAAAAAACTACAACACCTAGACTATTCAAACCTGGAACAGATTATTCTGCTCTAATAGTTGAATATTTAAAACCATGTTAGTGATTTGTGAAACATTTTCCTGATTTGTGAAAACTCAATAAAGTTTGAAAATCAAAATTTTTTGGCATCTGTATCACCATAGATTTAGTCTAATTAAAAAAACTACTACAGCTAGACACTTCACACCTGGACTAGATTATTCTTCTCTTCAAGCAGAATATTTGGAACCATGTTTGGGATTTGTGAAACCTTTTTCTGATTTGTGAAAACACAATAAAGTTCGATTTTCACCGTTTTTGCCACCTCTTTCATTACTACAACTGCTCTAATTAAAAACTACAACACCTAGACTATTCAAACCTGGACTAGATTATTCTTCTCTTCAAGCAGAATATTTAGAACCATGTTTGGGATTTGTGAAACTTTTTTCTGATTTGTGAAACTTCAAAAAAGGGCGTTTTTGCCCTATTTTTCAGTCTCGATCACACAGGAGCTGCTTTAATTCCAAAACTACAACTACTCTTCAAACTTGAACTAAATTATTCTGCTCTAATCGTAGAATATTTAGAATCATGTTTGGGATTTGTGAAACTTTTATCCGATTTGTGAAACTTCAACAAAGGTTGGTTTTACCACTTTTTTGCATCTGGATCACACTAGAACTGGCCTAATTCCAAATCTACAACACCTAGACACTTCAAACCTGGATCAGATTATTTTCAATTAATAGTAGAATATGTAAAACCATGTTTGGGATTTGTGAAGCTTTTTTCTGATTTGTGAAACTTCCAAAAAGTGCGATATCACCACTTTTTTTCTTATCTCGGTCACACAAGAACCGCTCTAATTGGGGCCTGCCCGTAGCAATGCATTCACTGCCTCCATGCATTGCATGGCAGGCACCTATTGTTCTACACCCAATAGAATATCTCTTTATTATTTATTATTTATCTTTATTATTGCGCAGCAAGGCAGTTCATTAACATTAGCACAAACATTAGCATTTCACTGCCCCCCACTAGTGCACTGCTTTGCGCGCATTAGCATTAGCCTTTTACCTAAAATAACCTATTTGTTAAATTTCTTAATTATTTGCCATGTTTAGTATACTGAATGGAATGACAGTATACTGCCATTGGTTTGAATTAGCCCCACATACTAGGCATCATTAGACTAGTATGTGGG
>NW_006800794.1:29841-48325 GCF_000485575.1 Poecilia formosa | reverse complement strand
TGTTGATGGAGAGTTCTCCTTTTGCAAAAGCTTTGTCTATAAAATTCATATACGTTGTCTGTGGTCTTTTTATATAGGTTCGAGAAAAAGTACCTATCATTTAGTATACTGAATGGAGTAAGTCAATGACAGAGAACATGCTAATGATGCCCCACATACTAGTCTTCATGGTAACATTAGCATGTTTTCAAATTTTAGTTTATGCATTAATTTTAACATACTGAATGGTACAAGTACAGCTTAGTCCACATGCTTCTGACTCTCCACAGGTTATTGACTACATTGAAGCTTTCTTTAGCATTAATGCTATTTTTTAGCATCAGAACGCTGGGTCCAAACCGACGGGCACACTTTGGCAGGCCCCATTTAAATTTCTTCAGGAATTTTCTAGTTCCAAATCTACAACACCTAACTTGGACTAAATTATTCTTCTCTAATAGTAGAATATTTGGAATCATGTTTGTGATTTGTGAAACCTTTTTCTGATTTGTGAAACTTCACTTAAAAGACCCCTGCAAAAAAGATCTGTTCTTCCAACAGCCATCACCATCTACAATAACTCGTTGAAAAATTAATGAGTTACACCAACATTTTATTTCCCATTGGGATTAATAAAGTGGTTTTGAATTAGAACTTAATTTGAAAAAAACTGCATGGAACATATATGAATAGTAATCTGATCTTTAGTGAAGTTTCACAAATCACATAAAGGTTTCACAAATTGCAAACACGGATTAAAATATTCTGCTATTAGAGCACAACAATATAGTCCAGGTTTGAAGAGTCTAGGTGTTGCAGTTTTGGAGCTGGAGTGACCAATATCCAAAAAATGTCCGAAATCAGCCTTTATTGAAGTTTCACAAATCAGAAAAAGGTTTCACAAATCACAAACATGGTTTTAAATATGCTGCTATTAATTGAACGTAATCTATTCCAGGTTTGAAGTGTCTAGCTGTAGTAATTTTTTAATTAGAGCAGGTCTATGGTGATCCAAATGAAAAACAAATGTTGAAATTCAAATTTTACTGAGGTTTCATAAATCAGAAAACTGTTTCAAAAATCCCAAACATGGTTTGAAGTGTCTAGGTGTTGTCGTTTTTTAATTAGAGCAGTATTAGTGTGATCCAGATGCAAAAAAGTGGTAAAATAAACCTATGTTGAAGTATCACAAATCGGATAAAAGTTTCACAAATCACAAACATGATTCTAAACATTCTACTATTAGAGCAGAATAATTTAGTTCAAGTTTGAAGAGTCTAGGTGTTGTAGATTTGGAATTAAAGCAGCTCCTGTGTGATCGTGACCGAAAAATAGGGCAAAATTGCCCTTTTTTGAAGTTTCACAAATCAGAAAAAAGTTTCACAAATCTCAAACATGGTTCTAAATATTCTGCTTGAAGAGAAGAATAATCTATTCCAGGTTTGAAGTGTCTAGCTGTAGTAGTTGTTTAATTAGAGCAGATCTATGGTGATCCAGATGCCAAAAAATGGTCAAAAACTAACTTTATTGAGTTTTCACAAATCAGGAAAAGTTTCACAAATCACAAACATGGTTCCAAATATTCTGTTATTAGAGAAGAATAATGTAGTCCAGGTTTGAAGTGTCTAGGAGTTGTAGTTTTTTAATTAGAGCAGTTTTAGTAATGAAAGAGGTGCCAAAAATGATGAAAATTGAAATTTAATAAGTTTTCACAAATCAGAAAGAAGTTTCACAAATCCCAAACATGGTTTTAAATATTCTGCTGTTAGAGAAGAATAATCTAGTCCAGGTCTAGGTGTAGTAGTTTTTAAACTAGAGTTGATTAAAGATGTGAAAAGTAGCGGAAAGTAGTGAAAAATTAAGTGGAATTGCCCTTTAGCTATTGGAAGCTAGAATTGGAAACCAACTTCAGCTTCGTGGTGGCAACCCCAGTCCATCCATCCATCCATTTTCTGAACACCCTTGTCCCTCAGTGGGGTCGGGAGGGGTGCTGGTGCCTATCTCCAGCTAACGTTCCGGGCGAGAGGCGGGGTACACCCTGGACAGGTCGCCAGTCTGTCGCAGGCAACCCCAGTCTATACTATAAAATTCTGATTAAGATTAGAGCCTAAATACGTTCTATTTCCAAACCAGAAAGGCTACGTAATGTTAGCCAGCTAACAAATTACTATTGCTAGCCTAGCATATCAACTAACAGCTAGAAAAAACCAAAACACGTACCGTCGTAGTCAAACTGGTATCAATCAGCGAGGAATTTGTCCAGTTTAGATTATGTTGATGAAGAAAATTTTTTTGCAAATAGTGATATATCTTCAAATCGCATTTGTGGCAGCTGCTTTAGAGTCCATTCTTTCTTATTTTTTTCTTAGATGAATAGCAGATTTAACAGTTAACGCTGTTAAATCTGCTATTCATCTAAGAAAAAAATAAGAATTAATTTTTAGGTCCCTCCCACTTTTGTTAGAACAATGGTTCAGTCCAAGTATAGGCAGAGAAACGGCAGTGCTGAATGGCACAGGCTCCGTTAGAGCCGGTGAAGTGAGGAGCTAGCTGTTGCTGTAGCTCTGCTGCACAAACAAAAAGCCCTCCAGTTAGTAAATACTTTAAGCAAAAGACAAGTAACAAATTTTATTTACTTTCACTGCTCAATATAAAGAAGCACATTAACAAAAATCAGACTGCAGTTCGTTATTTCATTACTTTGGTTAGGTTGGTGACACTGAACCAATCTCATATAATAAACATTTCATTTAAATCTTAGTTTGACTTCTATGGGTCTCAAAAGGTTGTTTACTGAGAAAAACACTTTTGTTATTCATTGCTACTTACTACTTAGTAGTAGTAAGTAGCAAAAAAATGTAAACCATATTTGATGTTACATTTTACTGTAACTTTGCCAACACTCCCAAAATTGCTCTTAAAAAAATTTCCCTGTTTATGGTCCCCCCCCTCCCCCCACAATAATGAGATGGGAATTACGCCCTTGAGTACGTTGTTTACATATAGTTTAAGTAACGTGATAACATGGAATTGTTCAAGCAGTACACCTATATTCACACAGTGTTTTCTTACACTGTGAAATCACTTCAGGCTCTGTTTCTGTTCTTATAGGTCCCAGAGTGTCCAGGCTCATTCTGCCGGCGCTCTCTGCCCCGTAGCCTTTCCATTGAGCGCCTGTCTGAGCTGAACCAGCTGCTGGAAGGTGAAGGAGGACGAGGAGGACTTGCAGTAACAAGAAGGATCTCTCCATCCTGGTTAGATAGTGAAGAGGGGGATTCTAACCTTGAAGGAGGACCCAGGATGTGTAGCAGGACCCATAGACCTCCGGGCGAGAACGAATGTGAGTTCTGCGACACCTCCTGCTACAGCACCTCCTGCTACAGCACCTCTTGCTACAGCACCTCCTGCTACAGCAACTCAGGTTATGAGGGGAGGGGCCGCTTTTGCAGCCACAACCGCCTGTCATCAGTGGACAGCAACCGGCTCTCCGGCAGCACCGTCTTCTCCTCACAGGATGAAGAGGAAGATGAGGAGAGCGCTTTTGAGTCTGTTCCCAACCCGGTCCAGCCTAACTCTCATGATTTGGGTGGGGACAGGGGAGAGAGAATGACTGGAAGATGGAATGAGGCTAAAAGAGGGGAGCAAGGAGAGCCAGCAGAGGCCGGACCCAGTGACAAGAACTGCATTGGTGAGACTAAACATGAGCTTTCTGTCACCTTTCTCTGTTTTATTCAAAGCCCAAAGTGCAGCATAACTCTGTGGAAATGACACCACTAAACATCTCCATGACAACGACCTTCATTTTTTTAGTTCATCCTGTGAAAGTTCATTAGCATTAGATTAAGTAATACGATATCAGCCTGTAATAAAATTTTACTACCATAGCATTTAAAGGTTTATGATCTGATTTCCCCCATGCATATCATAGAAAAATTATATAAATTGGAAAAAATTCAAACTGTGTGCTTACTCTGACATCGCTTGCAGAAAATGACATTTGTGTGTTTGCAAAATGGAAAAAAATCTGTAAATAAACAAAAAGCAAACCAGGACATAAATACCCAATTTAGAATAAATGAATAAATGAAATGAATTGTGAGTTAATAAAATAATCATTTTTAAATAAATAATATCAAAAAACTTTGAAAAAGAATAAATAAGAAAAAAAAAGGAAACTGATAAAACAATAAGACTGGAAATAAAAAGGAAAATTAAATAATGGTGATAATGTTAAATAAATTTTGCTGAAAGCAAAACAGTGTAACAGTGTCTGCTGTCTAATATCATTAGACTGGCTGTCTAATGACCGTATAATCAAATAAGTTGGGAAAGGTTTTCTGATGCAATATTTGGCACATTGCTTTATCAACCCATTTATTTATTTATTTATTTATTTATTTTATATTGTTATTGCTAATTATGTCAGGATCCATCCCCCATAGTAGGTGAAGATGTCTTGTTAAAATAAATTAACTTTTCCATTGTCTAATTCATTATAAAAGGCAATATAAAAAATCAGTTTTGCATTTGCACATTTTGTGTTTATATTGTGTTTTGTTTCAACTGATGAACGATCTTGGTCAGTTTATGTATATTACAGGTGAATGTATGGACCGCTGGGCTGTAAATGTATTGCCCTTTGGAGTTGATGAAGCTGTCTGAATCTGAATTAGAATAAAACAAAGGAGGGGAAAAGTGAAAGATTCCATAGTGACTGTTTCCCTGCAGATTGTAGTGAACAGCAGCAACAAAAGAAAAATATTATCAAACCAAAATATCATACTTTCTATTCTCTAGAAAAAAATATTTTTGCAGTGTGGTTTACGGTTTTATGCTGTAGATCAGAAAAATTTGTACATTTGTAAAAAATTGTAAATTTTGTTGATTTTGGCTGCTGGCAATATTAAAGGCATTTTTCTATGGATTTTACAAGTTTTAAGATTTTTACAATAAATTTCTCTGTTTTCTACATTTCATAACTGTAAAAATGATTTCAAATTTGGCAATTCATTCAATCTTCCATGGTAATGTTTTTACAGTCTGTAATTGTTGGCATTTTACAATTTTTAGCACATACTTTATTTATTTATTTATTTATTTATTTATTGTGTAGTTTTCAAGTGTATCCTCTGCAGAAAGTTGAAGTATTAACAAAACTGGAGAAGAGTAGGAGAATGCTGCAGAGTGAGGACAAGTAGAGTGGTCATTATGTCCTCCAGCAGCCTAAGTCACTGCAGAGATAGTTCAGGATAGCCTAAGTCTAACTATTACCTTTATCAAAAGGCTTTAAGCCTAGTATTAAAAGAATTCAAGGTGTCTGCCTCACATACTAAGACTGGGAACTGGTTCCACTGTAGAAGAGTCTGTTAAATGACCTGTTCACATTCTACTTTTGGAACTTCCTCATTGGTAAACCTGCAGTCTGAGAGCAAAGGGTTCTGTTAGTAACATTAACTGTTCAGTTTTTTGTGTGGGTTAAAAGTGGGGCTGTTAACCCCACTGTACCTCTAAGTTTGTGGCTTAAGAGCTCCCGTTCTGCAGGAAAACTGCTATGTTTCTGCTTATGGTCATGCATCTTCTCATCTTCATTAGTGGAAGGCTTCTTGAGTGCTTTAATCATCAGATTGTATGAATTACATTTCCATTAACTTGTTTAATTGTCCCACATTCCCCCAGTCTGAGTACTCTCATTCCCATACATACCCCAGATCACATATCCTGCTAGAAATAATATTATAGGGGCTCTTGGAAAAGATAAGTTTAAGTTTAAGATAGTTTAAGTGTCTATTTTGTCACCATGTTCAATGATAATGGAGGAAGGAGTTTCTTGAGTTAAGATCTTTATGACTTCCAAAGTACAGACCCGATCCATGTAGCAAATGCACCTCAGAGGTATTTTGAAGGGCAGTTTGTTACAGCTTTGGATCAGTTCACAGCTTCAATACATCTTTTCTTCAGGTGTTTGAGAGCAGAATTGAATATGTAGATCAAAAATTGATACATTTACATGATTGTAATAAACTTGTCCCATCTTTCATTAACAACATTGAACAAGAAAAAATAAATTTTAAATAACTGATTTATTAATAGTAATTCCCAACTATATGTCTCTCTGATATCCTGTAGGCTCAGATCTCTCCCCTCCTGTTGGCCATCTTCCAGTACTGCGACCCAGCCATGACCCAAACCATTTTCCTGCTGCCACTGACCCAGCCTTACCTCCAAGTAAGAACCCAGAGCTCCCACTCTTACTCTGGAGTCTTATCCTAAATTCCTGGCATGCTGGAAAATGTGCCTGCTGCCCGTGTGTTTATCCCCCTCCATTTCCTCTGTATTTCACTCTTTATCCTTCTCATCATACATTCTCCTACAACATTGCAAACAGCTTCATTCTGTTCACTGCTTGGAAACTTTACTGGTCTAATTAAGGAGTTTTTTCAAATGTCTGGATCCTGAATTAAATGTGTCCAAAAAGCAAAACTGTAATGCAAAAGGACATTTGTCATTCAAGTCCATCATAGTGGTGTGTTGACTTTGTGTACAGAATAACTCATCTTATTGCTGTAAACATGTAGATTTGTGTTATGGCCAAAGACTTCCACTTAGGTCCAGTCTTTCTAAGAGATTTTCTCCAGCGTTAGTTTCTGTGGGGTGAGCCTTTCTCCTGCCAACCATTTGAATCAAGTTTCTACCAGACAAATAGACTATTTAAACCTTTATTTAAACAGAAGCTGGAACTTTAAAGGGAGAAAGACCAGAAACCAAATTGTTTCTGAATTTACAATGATATCTTATAGACTTAATGTAAATAAATAAATAATTAAATAAATCTTTGAAAACTCAAACTTAAGCTTGAGATTTTAGCTGTATTTGGCAGGATGTCAGACTGAATTAACACTGTTCCTCAAATGCTCAAATAAATGCAACCTTTAACATAATCTGCTTTACTTGAAGCCAAGTTAAGATTAAATTCTAAATGTTACAAAGCTCTCAATCCAGAGTACTCAAGTCATTGAACCAAAGCTGTTCTGGTTGGTTGTCTTCAAAGTTTGTGATGTTTAGGAACAGCAGTGTTCCAGTCCAGCTTAGTGGAAGGGGATCCAGAACCAACAACTGGATTTAAATGAGGTTGTCTGCTTTCTCTGCCTTCTCTGTTGCTTCAGACTGGGAAGCTCGTGTTGACAGCCATGGCAGGGTCTTCTATGTTGATCATGTCAACAGGACCACAACTTGGCAGAGACCAAGCCATGGTGCCAAGTGCAACCATGCCATCCCTCGCTCGGGTTCTACACAGCAAATGGAGCAGCTCAACCGGAGGTACACTGGGCAAAATTCATGCTCTGTTCTGCTTAAATGATATGCGTGTTAACATATAGGATGATATCCTAAACTTTAGTAAGAAAAAAAGGTTTTTAGGCCTGACAGAAATTTTCACAAACTTTCCTTTTTCATTGTGATTTTTTTTTTTTGTATGATGTTTTTAAAGCATTCTTTGAAAAAAACTTAAAGTAAATTTCTGGGCCTCCTAGTAAGAGGATCAGTATGGATTTTCTGTAGAAAAGTGGAGTCATTATTTCAATGATAGGTCGTATTAATATTATTAAAATGTCCATTCTCCCAAAGTTTGTATACCTTTTCCAGTCCATTCCTTTACCCATTCCAGCTTCCTTCTTTTCCTCTTTGGAAAAAGCCTTTACCAAATTTATATAGAACAATAAACGCTCCAGATTGCGCCTCTCTTCTTTATCTGCCCTATGATCGAGGTGGGTTTAGAGTTCCAAACGTTAAGCTGTACTATTGTGCAGCGTAGCTTTGTGCTGTTACTTGTTATTTTTCCACCAGTGATATACCATCTTGGGTACAAATAGAGAACAACTCATTAACATTACCTTTGACATCCTATCTTTACTCAGCTGAACTTAAACATCTATTAAAAAACACTAAAAATCCTTTTCTCAAAAACACATTAGTTTGGCACCACTCCCATACAATCTTAGATGAAGTGTCTAAGATCTCATGTCTGTCACCTATTTGGGGAAATAATACATTCAAACCAGGAAAACAGAGGGTTTAGAATATGGCTGAATACAAGCTTAAATAAAATAGGGGACCTTTATAGTGAAGAAGTTTTGATGTCCTTTGAACAACTGGTAAATAAATATGCCCCAAAAGCATTTTTAAAGTATCTACAGATTAGAAGCTTTGTTACTGCCTCATTGAAATCTGCTGCCGAACCTCCACTTTCTACCATAGAGGACATAGCTGTTCACCATAATCAGAGTAGAGGCCTACTTTCCAAATTTTATATTTTACTTTTAGGCTAAAAAAAATGTATCTCATATTTACAAGCATGGAAAACTGATCTGCAAACGGAAATCCCTGAGGATGAATGGAATAACTCATGTCTAATGGCACAAACGCTAACTATTAACACAAGGTTTAGACTATTACCTTGTGTGGGTTTTTTGGGGGGTGGTGGGAGGGATTGCACTGTATGTCTCTTAATTTTCATCTTTTTTTGTTTTTTATTCATGTTTTTTTTGTTTGTTTTTTGTATGTTTGTAAAGCATAAAATTCTAATAAAAATAAATTGGAAAAAAAGAAAAGTGGCCTCATTTTCACCCTTCCTCACAACATGTCAGTGTTGTGCCAGAATTATCTGTGAACAATAAAGTATTTTTGTCTATTATTTTCAACTTGTCCCACCTGAAATTTTACCTGATTGGATTTTTCTCTTGCTATATTATTTTAATATCACTTTTGATCACAAAAAAAATCTCAATAATTTTTTGAATAAAAAATAGTTTAATCATCGAAGTGATCATTTATACAGAAATACTGACTTGTACTTAAGAAGTAAATCCTTAGTTGAATTGTCTTCAGGAGATGGCTCTGCCACCTGCTGTGTTCTCTTCATAATCTTGAAGCTTTTTTCACAGTAGTTTGTTGCTGTGAGATTTCCTGTATCTGAGAGGCTACCATTTTTTTCTCTGAAGTGCTAACTCCACTTAGCTTCTGGTGTTTCTTATTTTAGGTGAACTGCCCAAAACACCCACCTGCATTTTGGTCCTGTAATTCACCACTTCTTGTTATGCAGTGCACATTTCATTCTTTCTGGTTTTGACATGAAGTTACGGTGAATCTTGTAGATACCAGAACATCCAGAGGACCATGGCCACAGAGGAGGATAGTGGGAGTCGGAGTTCAGACGGTGAATCGGAGCCTGCTCAGACAGGTACCTCTTTCACAAACCTGTTTCACCAGCAGTTTAACTGCTTGACGAAACCCTTTGAAATTTAAAGTGTGAATCGCCAAAGCTAACTCATTCAGAATTAACTAACCTTGATAGACATGAAACAGGGTCGCAACTACATATTATTCAGGTGGATGCAAAAACATAAATCGAACCCAAAACGAAGACACGCGACAGGTAAAACTTGCTACAATTTACCCCGTTATGTGCGCGAGGTGAAGGAGCGTAAGGGCGTGCTGAAGTGTATGCGAAGACATCATCGGCGCACCGCCCCCTCCAGATGGGGTTTTGACGCCCCCTCTGGTGCAACGCCCCTATGCGTTGCATGCGCCGCATACCCACTTTTTGCGCCACTGACATGAAGATCACTTGGCCTATTGGAAGTTGAAACCAAAGCAACATTTAGTGCTTTTACTAGCTTAAAATTAATTGTGTTTAATGTTTGCTGTTGAGTTCTAGCACAGCAGAAGTAAGGTGTCAACTTTCTTGAAAAAGAAAAGTTGTCTTGAAAAATTATAACAACTGTCAGTTTTGGCTTCTAAATCAGCAGGGGCCTCATGCATAAAAGAATGCGCAGTTTTCACACTAAAACTTGGCGTTTTATTTAAAAGGTGTTTCAGGATACATAAGGTCACCACAAAAAATAAAAATAATACATTTTAAAGAAAAAAAATAAAATACAAATAAAATAAATAAATAAAGAAATAAAGAGATCGTGAAAATGCCCGTTTGAACAATAGGGCAAGATTTAAAAACAGCGTGTCAGAGAGTCTTTGAATGGGGAAAGTGGCTGTTTATTCTAAATAGTAGAATCATGTGCATAAGTTGTACATTTGCAGAATAAAGATGCTTTCTGTCCAGAAAGGTGCATTCACAAAGCTGGCAGCTCGATGATTCAGTTGCACCGGTACTGGTACCGCACAGCTCCTTCTTTAAGTTTTGCTCAGAGATCCAGGATGGTCAGTCTGGATTAATCTAAACACTAATAAACCATCATCAACAGAAGATAAATGTGATCTCTGTACAAAAGCTCCCTCTGAATTCTTCCATTGGCGATGTTGTCCATCAGAGCCAAAACGCTCCACAATGCAGCACATTTTTGCGCAGCTACGTAGATACGGGATTGTCTACACACCTTAATCACCTTAAAAATAATCAAACCTGTTTGGAGTTAATCTGCTGATCCAACCCTGTTTTTTTTTTTGGTTTTTTTTGTGAGAATGAAATTACCGCATAGATGCATTTCATGCGCTTCAGCGCACAGACCGACGCGTTACATCTTTATGAGACAAAAACTAAGGAAAAGTACTATTTACATTCGAGTGAGGTTTTCACATCCTTTTATTTTTATTTTCTTTATTTTGTGTTTGTGTTACTTTATTGTCTGGGGATGAATGTGGTTCAGTTTCATCGCTTACTTTTAAGCAATAAAAAAATAAAATCATGAAAAAAAACATTGGGTTTGATGCTTCTTGGTCTAAAAAACACTGAATGTCATCAGATTTCAGTGTATTTCAGTGAGTTTTGACGCTTTGCAGTTTGATATTCACAGAAAAAGTTTGCGTGGCTGACACACATTTTCACACCAGCAAAAAAGTGTGCATATATACAGTATACGCACACTTTGACGCAGAGTTAATTTTTATACATGCCAACTTGTGCGTAAAATATGGCGCCGCACATTTTTTATGTGCATGCACGCTTTATGCATGAGGCCCCAGACCTTTTGGGGTTAAGATTATTTTGGTTTGCTTGATGCTAACCAGAGACATGTACCAAACACAGTGCAGTCATCATTCGTGATCATTACTAAAGAATAATGGTTCTCTTTTTGTTTGCAGTCCCTTCCTCCCCGGTCAATCATCAGAAGATCACATATCTCCTTCAGTCACCGGCAGTCAAGTTCATCTCACACCCTGAATTTTTCACTGTGTTGCACAGCAACTATGTGAGTGCTTCTTACAAGAGCACACACACACGCACACAGCTTTTTGTGGAAATGAAATGAACACCATCTTTGAACTCATCAACAGAGATGTTCAGCCATAATTCACAACATCATGTTTGGAGAAAACTTAAAACAAAAGCCAAAGCACCTTAGGAGTAGCTAAAGCTGAACTTAGCAGATAAAAATATTCCATCAGTAACTTCACACTTTTTTGTCTTTGGATTAGTTTTCTTTAAATAACTTTTATCTTGAGGTAATTTTGCTCCACAAGCAGAAGATGATCATTAAGACCAGATTAGTAATAATAATACTTTATTGATCCCCTAAAGGGGGGACATTTAGCATAGTTCTCTAACAGTGGTGTATCTGGCTATTTGAAACATTCAGTTGAATAAAGTTTGATATCTGTGTTTTGGTTATCCTCCGTTTAGAATTCCTTAAGTAGGTATTTATATTTATGCTCTTTTTTGAAGTCTGTTTACACAGCAAGTCTATTTCCTCTCCTCGTGTTTTTTTTATATAAATCTTAATGAGTAAGTGGCAAGTATGCAAGAAACAATTGAGTTGTGCAGTTATTGTTTGACATTTGACATTAACATTAGCACAAACATTAGCATTTCACTGCCCCCCACTTGCTATGCAAGGCAGTCCATTAGCATTACTCTTTTTCCTAAAGTTAGCTATTAGCTAGTTTTCTTATTAATTAGACATGTTTAGTATATTGAGTGGAGCAAGTGAAATGCCACATGCTAAATGTGTGCATTTAGGCTCACATTAGCATTTTGGCTAATTTTAGCTTATACACTAATTTTAACATACAGAATGGGATAAATCCATGCTACTCCATGAGACTCTCCACATGCTGTTGAGTACATTGCAGCTTTCTTTAGCATTGATGCTAATTTTTAGTATCAGAGCGCTGGGTCCAAACCGACGGGCATACTTCTTCAGGAATTTTCTAGTTTGTTCTTATAATTCTGCATATTTCACCATGTCAATATTTGCGTGAATATATAAAGCCTGTTGCTGTTAAGCATTTTTGCTTATGTGTCTATCACGTCCCGTGTCAACTTTATGTTCACTTTTATCATGTTGATGTCAACTTTGAAACAGTATATGAACTCATATAATAACCCTTGTTCTCAACCTTATCAGCCCGGTGTCACCTGAAAACCAGTTTGATGTGAACACTGTTTCCACCGACTAGTTAATGTGCGACACCGAGTACGTGTACGCTGTCATAAAATTTTATCCTTGCACGGACATGTCCGGCATACATCCGCTCAGCGGACTGAAGTGCGCCCGTGTATGTTGGGGCCTTTAGGGTTACAATAACTAATAACGTGTTATCAGTGACCACCATTGATTTTTTGTTTTTTTTTGCATATCTGCATCTGATTTTACAAAGCAAAACACTATCCATCACAAGTAGTGATCACACAACTAATTATAAAACAGGAAATGTATAACTTTCCTTATAGTCACTTTCTTAGTACTTCTTACTGGTTTCCTCCACAGGCAGCTTACCGTATGTTCACCAGCAGCAGCTGTGTGAAGCACATGATCCTGAAGGTGCGTCGTGATGCCAGAAACTTTGAGCGCTATCAGCATAACAGGGACCTGGTGGTCTTCCTTAACAAGTTTGCAGACACACAGCTGGAGCTGCCAAGAGGCTGGGAAATCAAGACTGACCCACAAGGAAAGGTAGACTACCCCCTCTCAGATTTCTTCCATTTTTGCCTTACTGTCACACTTTAATGTTTGAGATCATCAAGTACATTTCAACATCCAACAAACATAGCCCAAATGTAAAGCGTTGTTTTGTATTGATTTCATTTATTAAGGGAAAAAGCTTTCCTTACACTATGGGAAACAGTAATTGCCTCCTTTGTTAAATTATTAATGGACTACAAAAAGTATGTTCAATGGGCAGTACAGTGGTGCAGTTGGTAGGACTGTTGCCTTGCAGCAAGAAGGTTTGAATCCCAGCCTGAGTCTTTCTGCATAGCTTTTGTATGTTCTCCCTCAGGGTGTGTGGGTTCTGTTTGTGTACACCGGCTTCCTCCCACAGAGTGTGTGTATGCGTGCATGTGTGTGTATCTTTATGTTGTGCGCCTTCATTATTAAAGCAGCTTATAAGAGCAGTGGCCGGAAGGTGGAAGCGGCAGAAGCTGCTGACCTTGACTCGGGGTGTCATGGGTTGGTGGGCAGGATACTTCAAAGACCTCCTCAGCTTCCTCAGTGGATGCAGAGTCATTGATATGCTGTTGGGATTGAGGACTTTGGGTCGGGCCTCCTGGATGCCTCTGTGGTCAGATGTTCCAGGCACGTCCCACTGGGAGGAGGCCAGAGGAAGACACGGGAGGAGGAGCTGGCCCAAGTGGCTGAGGAGAGAATCTCCGACTTCCTACTGAGGCTGCTACCTCTGCGACCTGAACATGGATAAGCAGAAGAAAATGGACGGACGGACGGAGGGATCATCTTCATGTTTTTATACTGTAGAAATTTTGATTATTTTTATGAACTATAATCTGAATAAATTATGCATATATAACATGCATCCATTAATTTAGATTGTCTTTGTGAACTAAACCAGCTGCTAAAAAATAGAATTGTGACTTCAGTGTTAAAATGTGTATTGAATATTATATACATCTGCAGCTTTTCGGTGGCCTGAAATATATATCTAGTCAATAACATAAAGCAATGCAAGCAACTTTGTTTTAAAGTGTCATATCCCAATCAAAACTAGTCTGGTCCAGTTTTGCTTCGTTTGTAACCTTGCGCATCATCTATGAACAGTTTCACTTGAAAGATTTCTGCCTTTTATTTCTCTAGTCTTTCTTTGTGGATCACAACAGCCGAGCCACAACCTTCATTGACCCTCGGATCCCACTGCAGAATGGTCAACTGCCAGGCCACCTTGCCCACAGACAGCACCTGCAGAGACTCCGTAGTTACAGCGCTGGAGAGGTACACAATCAACACACATCTATCCGTCTGTGAATCTCAGTATCTTCCCCAGGAGAAACAGTGTTATTCAAAGTAGAACTGTAGCTCCTCCTCTGTCTGCATAAACCAATGAAAAGTGCAAGATTTGAGTTTACTTCACTAAATTAGGTTTAGATAAGTAGCCAATCTGTAATGGTCACCTGGAGACAGACTCCACATGCCTTGCTGCTTTCATGTCCTTCAGATGGTTCAGCAAAAAGATGTCCTGACCCAGTCATGTGGTGACAGGCCAGCAGTCATCTAACCCCAAAATGGGGTTAGATGACTGCAAGATGGTGTCATCAGGGACCCCATGATCATTTCTTGAGGACTTTGATAATACTAGAGCACTTGAAGCAGGAAGGAACCTCACACAGCTGGGTGTATATATTGGAGGAGCAGTTTACCTACAGCTAAGATGAAGGATCAGCTTAGATCAGTGCATTAGGAAGTCTGTCTCTGTCCTAGCTGTCAGACTACATAACCAACACTCAAACAATCTCAATAAGTCTTTATGACTCTGCTGTTCTTTGCACATCCTTGTTTGCACACTTTTCTCACTTCTTGTAAATACCCTGTTTTGTTTTTTTGTAGTTTGTAGGCTATGTTGTGAATTTACATAAAGTTGAATAGGATGTAGCTAGAACTAAGATGTGTTCAATTTCTAAAACTATTTTTGGTCCAACAAGTATAAGAAAAATTAGACTTTGAGACTGTTGAAGTGACTCTCCAGCTGCCACCGATCAGTGACCACCGATCAGTGAACAGTGTCTCCTGTCTTGGTTTGTTCTCAGGCCTCTGAAGTGTCCAGGAGTCGAGGGGCGTCTCTGATGGGACGGCCCAGTAACAGCCTGGTAGCAGCCATACGCAGTCACCATCAAACTGACCCAAAGCAGCTGACTGCTCTCTGTAAGTGCTGATATAGCATCTTGTCCTTGCCATGGAATCACAGAATACGATACAGTGAAGCAAAAAGGTATTTAGCCAGTTTTAGCCAGCCACTGATTGTGCAAGCCGACAACAAGGTCAAACAGCTGCCATTGACACAGGTAATGAGTGGAGAAAATAAGAGGTCTTTGAGAGACAGAAGTCTTGCTTATTTGTGGATGACCAAATGCTTATTTTCCACAATAATTTACAAATAAATTCTTTAAAAATCCTACAGTGTGATTTCCTGAATTTTCATAGTTGAAGTATACCTATGATGAAAATTACAGACCTCTTTCATATTTCTAAATAGGAGAACTTACACAACCAGTGGCTGACTAAATCCGTTTCCCCCACTTTACATGCAGTTCTGTATCATATTCTGTAGAAATTATTCTGGATTAGATTTTTTCCACCCTTAAATGTTTCAGATGATCATATTTCAGAAGATAACTTCATGGTTTTGAAATTATGATTTTATGTATTTAAAGACATAGTTCTTTGCTAAAATAGAATCATTCCGACTTGTTAGTTTACGCATTAAATGTGATCAACCATATTTGCTTCAATTTCACGCCTGTCCTGATTAAAGACTGATGTGTATTATTAAAAAATGTCTTAAAATGTGTGAACATTTTTAACTGCAATGTATAACAGTTAGCAGTTTGTAATTGCTGTTTGTATCCGTTATAGCTTACAATGACAAGATAGTGGCATTCCTGCGACAGCCAAACATATTTGACATGCTGCAGGAGCGCCAGCCCAGTCTAAGCAGAAACCACGCATTAAGGTAAGCATAGACAAAAAGGAAACTACATCTGCAAAGTATGACCAGAAAAATGTGAGTTGTTTCTGTCATATAAAATCTAAGTATTTTACATTTGTTTAAATTCGGTTGCTAGAAGTGAAGAAAAAATCTTTTAGCTCCAACATCTTCTTTTCACACAGATTTTAGCTACAGTATGTGCAGTTGGGCAAATCCCTTAACTCACAGATTTGATGAACTCACCTCTGTTGATGTTAAGACCACCCTGTCTTAAAATCCCATGTTGTTCTTATGTCAATAGCGCCAATGAAGGATGCATGGTAACTGAATGTTATCAAAGTCTTTTGTAGTTAAGCAGAAGAAGTATCCCAAATATATGTTAGTTAATATCTATTTCATAAATGAAATTGAACTACTGTATTGTATAAATAATGTTTTTGTTTGTTTTATTATGTCTTTTTGATGTAGAGAAAAGGTGCACTGCATCCGGACAGAAGGTACTCAGGGTGTGGAGAAGCTGTCATGTGATGCAGATCTTGTAATCCTGCTAAGGTAAAACTTCATGAAGGTCACATTTGCAGAGCTGGTACAAGTCATCATCTGTTCACAGAATTGAACCAGTATGTTCATCCAGCGTTGCATTAGAGTTTTTAAAACTGCCCTCATTTCTAAATGAGCTTGTCATATTGGTCTTGCTCATGTTTTTATCGCCCTTTGTGAACTGCTGCACATGCAAGTTAGAACAGGAGGAGGTTAAAGTGCTCTCTCAGAATCAGGAGCTCAAACTTTTCAGAAAATGTATTTTTCTATTCAGACGCGTTTCTCTGGAACTAAGCACAACTCAACTCCCAAGTTGGATCTTAGATTTTTTATTTCTGCGTGTTTGACATCATTAGAAAGCTTAGAATCTGCACTTTATGAATTCATAAATAACTCAAAACACCCACAGGCAGACTTGTTCCTGGTTTTATTAAGGGCAATCACAATTTCAGAGCAAAACCTGCACAGGCATGATGTGATAATAAACCTGGACTGCTACCTTTTATCAACGACATTTAACTGAAGTCCTAAAAGGGGTACGGGTTTTAATGTTTTTATCTTTTTTAATCTTTTTCAAAATCTCTCTCTTTAAAAAAAAAAAATGTTCGAGAGGTTAGAGTCCTTGTCAAACGGCGTTTTGACTAAAGTCCGTAAGGTTAGAGTCCTTGTCAAATGGCGTAAAGTCCGAAAGGTTAGAGTCCTTGTCAAACGGTGTTTTGACTAAAGTCCAAAGGGTTGGAGTCCCAGTTGACGGCGTCTCAACTAAAGTTTTACAGCTTTTTATTTCTCTCTTTCTCACCGTTTATGTTTTAATTGTGGTTTTTAAATCTCTCTCTCTCACTTGCTGTTTTTATTTTAATTATGTAAAGCACTTTGAAATGCCTTGCTGCTGAAATGTGCTGTACAAATAAAATTTGATTGATTGATTCATTGATTGACCCATGTCCACACAACTTATGTTCTGACTTTTTGTCAAAGTATCTGCTTCTCCCTTTGTCTTTGCAGTTTGTATGAAGAGGAAATCATGTCTTACATTCCTCCTCACCCTGTCCACCCTGGGTTCAGCTTTTCCCCTCGCTGTTCGCCTGCTTCCTCCCCACAGAGCTCTCCTGGTTGGTTTTTTATGTGTTCATGTATCATTCTGACAGCAGGGCTTTCTTAATGCACTTTGGCACATCTACTGGAGGCCAGAGCCTCCAGTAGATGTGCACACACAGTGTGTGTGTGCGCGCACGTGTATATACTGATGGGAGATTCTAAAAAAGGAAATTGGGTCACAGCATCAAACTTTAGTTTATAATTGTTCTTCTTTCTTTGCTGTTCTATTGTCTTTGGAAAAATCATAAAGTGGAAAAGCTGTCGGCACACACCAGGGCAAGATGAATGTAGGCTTTGATGTCAAACTACTGAGCCAATTGGCAGGGAAAAAGTCTTTCATACTAAACTGACTCTTGTGCGTAAAGAAATGTGCGTAAAATGGGCAATTCCAGTATATGAACACTTGAGTTTTGATAAATTAAGCATCTGGAAATAGTTGGGATTCAACCACCAAACACACATTTATTTATATTTTGGTGACTTTGCCCACAGTTTTCAACACAGATCAACAGAAGACAGCAAAGATATTTTTCTGTCTGATTTTAAAGTGACAGCCTCACAACACAAGATTACTGACTCAGCAAAAGAGACAAACAAATCCTGAAATATTTGCACTGCCACCTCATGGACTTAACTTTACAAATAGGTTCAAGCCTATTGAACCTATGCATGGGTGGTTATCTTTAGTCCCTACTGATTTGTATTTAGCCTGATGTTATGAGTAGTTTTATTTTATTTCTAAAACACTCATGTTGGAATTAAGAGTATTTCCTCATTGAAAATGCAAAAATTAACTCAAAGGATTAGGACTGAACAGATGTGGATCTTTAGCAAACCACTAATCAGTAGGCTAACAAAAGCTTCATGTGGGACCTGAAAGACAAATACATATTCACAATACTGACTGTTAGATAGCCTGTGCATCCAAGAGATTCTAAAGTGTTGTCTTTCATTTGAGTTGTGTTCTCCTAGAAGAACCGGT
>NW_006800794.1:26353-29831 GCF_000485575.1 Poecilia formosa | reverse complement strand
CCAAGATGTAAAAGCGAGAAAGGCACTCTTGGTCATATGTTTTGGGAATGCCAAAAACTGCAGACCTTCTGGAGAGCTATCTTTAAGACCCTGTCAAAATCGTGGAATATTAATATTCCGCCGAATCCTCTTTCTGCAATATTTGAGGTTGTTCCTCGGACATGTTGTGTGTCCACCCGACAAGCTTCAGCTGTAGCCTTTTCCACATTGGTTGCCCGTCGACTCATACTTCTATCATGGAAAAAAGAGGCACCTCCCTCCTATAAACAATGGATTAAGGACTTGCTTTCAAATCTCAAAGTTGAACAACTGAGATATGCTGTGCAGGGTTCTGCAGACAAATTTTACAAAGTATGGCGGCCATTCTTGTGTCACATTGAGGGACTTCCAGCCAATCAGTCAATCCAGCATGAAATTAACTAAGTCAACCTTCCCTTTTTTTTTTTAATGTTCTGTAACGGATGTGTGGATTTGAATGTTTGGGTTAGTAATCTACTTTGTTGAAAACCAATAAAAATATTCAAATATATAAAACATTCATGTTGGAATTAAGAGTATTTCCTCATTGAAAATGCAAAAGTTAACTCAAAGGATTAGGACTGAACAGATGTGGATCTTTAGCAAACCACTAATCAGTAGGCTAACAAAAGCTTCATGTGGGACCTGAAAGACAAATACATATTCTGTATGTAATACTGACTGTTAGCCTGTGCATCCAAGAGATTCTAAAGTGTTGTCTTTCATTTGAGTTGTGTTCTCCTAGAAGAACCGGTTAGGCCCGGTTCTGGTAGAACATGGTCTATTTTAGCGGCTTGTGGAGGCTGTTTCCCATCCCTGTGCCAGTAAAGAGATGAATGTGCTCGTTGTTGAGCTTGCAACCTCAAACTGGGATCTGATTCCACAGGAGAGGAGCCTGATAACTGAAGGATCTGCCTCCCATTCTACTTTTAGAAGCTCTGGGAACCAGCAGTAAACCTGCAGTATGATAGCAAAAAGCTGTTAGGAACATATGGACCAATCAGCTCTCTGATGCATGATGGAGTTTGGTTATTTAGAGCTTCTGGGAAATAATCTCTTCAGGTTGGTATCAATAAAGCACAGTAGTCAGTCATTTCTACATCAGGTATCATCAGGTCTGTAAACTAAATACAGAGAATTACTGGCTGAGCTGAAATAGCTCAGCCAGTAATGGGAGGTGTTGTTATGAGGAATGTGGTATGTACATCAAAGCCTGGAAATCCTAAATTATTCTTTAAGAGAGGTTTTGTTTCATGTGTACAAATGCAGGTCTGCAGAGAGCCAGGGCCCCAGCTCCTTATCGCAGAGATTTTGAAGCCAAGCTGCGAAACTTCTACCGCAAACTAGAGGCCAAAGGCTACGGCCAGGGGCCGGGCAAGATCAAGTAAGAACAAGCACTCATCACCTTGTTGTGACCTCAAACTGAAGCTGAAATGCAATGGGATCAAAAGAAGTGCTGTGTTTGGTGTGTTCCCAAAGACTGCTGATACGAAGAGAACACCTGCTGGAGGGAACCTTCAACCAAGTGATGGCATATTCACGCAAAGAGCTGCAGAGGAACAAACTCTACGTCACCTTTTTAGGGGAAGAAGGGTATGCGTTGCTTCGCCACTCCATACAGCTCTGTGTATGTTTCTGAACTGAATATGAGGATGGTCTTTATCTTGTCATCTTTAGATTAGATTACAGTGGTCCATCCAGGGAATTCTTCTTCCTGCTCTCCCAGGAGCTCTTTAATCCATACTACGGTCTGTTCGAATACTCAGCCAATGACACATACACCGTTCAGATCAGCCCCATGTCAGCTTTTGTTGAGAACCATCTAGAATGGTAAGTGGAGCTTTAATAAATTGGGATTTAGGTAACTAAAAACCTTCACTAACTGTTACTAACACCAATAATCTACTATGCAAAAGCATTCAAGGTCTAATGTGGCAAAACAAAGTAGTACATAATTATGAAGTAGAATAAAAATTTTAAATAGTTTTTAAACATTATGAATAAATTACACAAGCATTCATAAACCCCAAACTGTACTCCTTTTTTAATACCGTGTCCTGTCTTGGTGCAAAACCTATTCCTATGAAGTTGGAACATTGTGTAAAAATAAAAACAGAATATGATGATTTGCAAATACTTTTCAACCAATATTCTATTGAATTTACTACAAAGACAACATATTTAATGTTCAAACAGATCTACTTTATTGTTTTTTGCAAATATTATTTGGATTTTGGTTCATGCGACACAAAGCAGTATCGTGCATCATTAACCTTCCACTCCAAACTGCTGCACTATTTACGTTGGTCTCTCACATAAAATTGTGATGAAATCCATTATGACTTTGTGGTTGTAACACAACAAAATGTGAAAACATTTGAAGGTAAACATTGAATGACGGTCCTCTATACAACACATACATGACCAGTCAGATGTGATGTTGGTGTTTTACTTTGTAACTTCCCTTCTTTATACCATCAAATTACAATTATCTGGATACAAAAACTTTTTCATTTCATCTAATGTGTCTGGTTCAGGTTCCGTTTCAGTGGCCGTATTCTGGGCCTGGCTCTGATCCACCAGTACCTGCTGGATGCCTTCTTCACCAGACCCTTCTACAAGGCTCTGCTCAGACTGTCAGTACAACATCCATGTGTCATTTTGATTCAACATGTACCAATATAAAATATATATGAAAAACTTCCCATTTTTGGAGTTGTAGCAATTCCTCATGGTAGATTTGGAATTTGACAAAGTGATACATGTCAGTTTTTTAACTATCTATTAGAGCTTAAGTATTTATTAAAGAAGCTGTGGAAAGCTGAAAATGTTCCTCATTTGAACTTCCCTTCTTTCCAAGACCACACATGTATGTAATGCAGATAGCCCATTGCAGCAGTGTGGACTGTCAGATTGAGCTGTATGTGTCTTGCAGGCCCACAGACCTGTCTGATCTGGAGTACCTGGATGAGGAGTTCCACCAGTCTCTCCAGTGGATGAAAGACAATGACATCACTGATATCTTGGACCTCACTTTCACTGTGAATGAGGAAGTTTTTGGCCAGGTTAGAACACATCTGCCAGCATCAACTAAAATGTATTATGTAAACAACCTTCTTAAAGATATACATCTGTAATCAGACATGCTAATCAAGTCATTTTCTTAGTTTAATGAATTTAGATGAACTTGGTGTGCATGGAAAGGTTGTACTCACTTGACACTTTTCCACTAGCCCACCTCTAAACAGTTAAGTCTCAGTCCGATTAATTTTCCATTAGCAAATCTGGCGAGGCTCAGCCCGGCTGTTCTCTGATTTTCATACCTACTTTAGGAGTAGAACTAACAGCACAGAGCAGGGTACGGCACCAAAACCATTTGATTAACAGCTGACCGCACTGACTGACTGGCTGGCTCGTGATTTATGTCACTGAAAATGGCAAACATTTAGCTGTGGACTAC
>NW_006800794.1:23685-26109 GCF_000485575.1 Poecilia formosa | reverse complement strand
ACAACAAAATGTGAAAACATTTGAAGGTAAACATTGAATGACGGTCCTCTATACAACACATACATGACCAGTCAGATGTGATGTTGGTGTTTTACTTTGTAACTTCCCTTCTTTATACCATCAAATTACAATTATCTGGATACAAAAACTTTTTCATTTCATCTAATGTGTCTGGTTCAGGTTCCGTTTCAGTGGCCGTATTCTGGGCCTGGCTCTGATCCACCAGTACCTGCTGGATGCCTTCTTCACCAGACCCTTCTACAAGGCTCTGCTCAGACTGTCAGTACAACATCCATGTGTCATTTTGATTCAACATGTACCAATATAAAATATATATGAAAAACTTCCCATTTTTGGAGTTGTAGCAATTCCTCATGGTAGATTTGGAATTTGACAAAGTGATACATGTCAGTTTTTTAACTATCTATTAGAGCTTAAGTATTTATTAAAGAAGCTGTGGAAAGCTGAAAATGTTCATTTGAACTTCCCTTTTTTCCAAGACCACACACATATGTAATGCAGATAGCCCATTGCAGCAGTGTGGACTGTCAGATTGAGCTGTGTGTGTCTTGCAGGCCCACAGACCTGTCTGATCTGGAGTACCTGGATGAGGAGTTCCACCAGTCTCTCCAGTGGATGAAAGACAATGACATCACTGATATCTTGGACCTCACTTTCACTGTGAATGAGGAAGTTTTTGGTCAGGTTAGAACACATCTGCCAGCATCAACTAAAATGTATTATGTAAACAACCTTCTTAAAGATATACATCTGTAATCAGACATGCTAATCAAGTCATTTTCTTAGTTTAATGAATTTAGATGAACTTGGTGCATGGAAAGGTTGTACTCACTTGACACTTTTCCACTAGCCCACCTCTAAACAGTAAAGTCTCGGTCCGGTCAAATCTCGGTCAAATCTGGCGAGATTAGCAAATCTCGCCAGATTTGCTAATTTTCCATTAGCAAATCTGGCGAGGCTCAGCCCGGCTGTTCTCCGATTTTCATACCTACTTCAGGAGTAGAACTAACAACACAGAGTTCTGTTAGTGTGCAGTTGGTCCTACCCCATGTAGTGAGCTTTTTCATTATGTGCTCTGTTCCTCGCAATTGTGGGCAGGACATGAGCAGCAGAAGCTGTGGTCAACTCTCTGCTGATGTTTGCAGACACTCGGTAATGTAGAACCTTGAGGTTCTGGTTCAGATGGACTAAAACAAATCCAGATATTGCATTTTGCCTTATAAAAATTAATTGCTGGCCCAAACATAATGATAAAAGCTCAGATCAGTTGATTATTTTTACTATGCATATAATTACAGTCTGGCACTTTATTTTTTTAAATGTGCAACCTTTTGGATTTTGGTAATGCAGTCAAAAGATGGCAACCAATAATAAAGTTTAGCCATGCATAAACTTTATTTTTTTTTAATTCATATGTTAATATTATCCCTACAACAGACCGGCAACCTGTTCAGGGTGTACCCCACCTCTCGTCCGGAATGTTAGCTGGAGATAGGGACCAGCAACCCTCCTGGCCCCACTAAGGGACAAGGGTATATAGAAAATGGATGGATGGATGGAAGTTAATATTTAGTTCCAGTGTTTCACACTGTTGACACAAAACAGTCAGAAAACTGACCAAATCTGCAGTGTTTCTCTCTTCTTTATTACTGTCCATATTAAGAGATGCTTGCCAGATTGCAGCGCTGCTAATTCAGTCATTCTACTGCAAATGTTACAGTATGTGTTCCCACCGGTGCTCTTGATTAAACTCATAAATAAACTCCACACTGAGCAGCTCTCTGATAGATGGCATGTCCGTAGTCCACAGCTAAATGTTGTTTGCCATTTTCAGTGACATAAATCACGAGCCAGTCAGTGCGGTCAGCTGTTAATCAAATGGTTTTGGTGCCGTACAATATTTACTGATCATGAATTTTACATCCAATAGTCCACATCCAGGATGCAAGTAGGTGTCTTACATTTTTTTTCTATTAGTTTTAGATTACTGAAATGTCTCTCCCCATGTGCAACAGGCAAAAGCAATGTGCAACTACACAAAGCAATCCAGACTTCTGAAAAATGCTATGTACTTACATTTTATTCAAGCTGCAGTACATAACTTTAATAAAAAATATGTTTTCTCCATATTTGTTAAAGCTGTCACCATGTCGTAGCAGTTTGTTCTGAGACAGATAATCTGTAAAAACAATCAATCTCCTCCATCTCCTTCCTGAATTATTATTACTGGTTAAAGTAATGCACCGTTCTGACCAAAACAACCAATCAGAACCAGTAGGCCACTCTTAGCACTGTCAATTAGCCTCATTCACTCACTGCTAAATGTGCTAATGGTGGAGAAGCAACTTATCATTACAAGAAACCGGTTATCTGCCATCACTGGTAGCTATGCCAACTACACTG
>NW_006800794.1:19090-23266 GCF_000485575.1 Poecilia formosa | reverse complement strand
AAATTCTGAACTGAACCTGGGTAAGACCAAGATTGGTCAAGTTAAGTGGGACTTAATTAGATGCCCAATCTGTATTTAATTGGGTAGAACCAGGACAATGTGTGTCGGATGTGAATGCGGCCTTACAATCACCAATGTTTATATTCCTCACTGGTTTTGTTTCTGTTTGTTGTTTTTGTTACATGTTCATAAAACAAAATAAAAAGTTTAATTACAAAAAGCTGCAGTACATAACTTTAATAAAAAAATATGTTTTCTCCATATTTGTTAAAGCTGTCACCATGTCGTTACAGTTTGTTCTGAGACAGATAATCTGTGAAAATAATCAATCTCCTCCATCTCCTTCCTGAATTATTATTACTGGTTAAAGTAATGCACCTTTCTGACCAAAACAACCAATCAGAACCAGTAGGCCACTCTTAGCACCGTCAATTAGCCTCATTCACTCACTGCTAAATGTGCCAGTGGTGGAGAAATAACTTATTACAAGAAACCATATATCTGCCATCATTGGTAGCTATGCTAACTAAACAAAGCATTCACAGTTTGAATCTGCACAGCTCTGTGCTATGCTAGCTGCAGCACGGCAAAAATTGAGGGGGAGGAAGGATGAGCAGCACAACATGAGATTGTGATTGACAGCACTAAAACTCTCCTGCCACTGACTGGTTGTTTCTAGCACTGGGAGAAGGCAGAGAAAATAGATTTTTCATATTACCTCTCAGTATGGTTACTGTCACAACGTAATGACAGTTTTAAAAAAATATGTGAAAAAAATATATAAAAAAGTGACATACTGCAGCTTTAATTTCACTCAGGAGAGGACGGGTCAGGAGGGACGTGGGTTAGAGCTGCTGCTGACTGACTCATCTGTTGTTAAGTAGTAATAGGCACAGGGAAAAAGTTAAATATATGAATATGTTGGTAATTTTTTTTCCTTAATTTATTAAATGCTAGTGAAATGGAGGCAAACAGTAGTCTGTAGCTAATTATGCTAAATAGTTGATAATTTCACACAGTCTACACACCTCTCGGAGAAAAACTGGGTTATAAATTAACACTCTTGCCTTTTTCTCTCTCTCCCTCTCTGTTTTGTTTTTGAAAACCCAATTTTATAACTTTTCTTAGCAACATAGTAACTGGCACAGTCATTTCATGGCAGCTGTATTCAGATGCAGCTTTTACTGACTGCAGCTGAATACAGCATCACCGTGAAGCGCTCCAAGCAGGAACGAACCATTTCATGCAGATCCAGGGGGGTTCAGGGCAAAAAGGGATGCGTGTTTTTTTGGTCTGGTAGGGGTAACATTACATTTTTACTGCTAAAAACAATCTTTGAAAATACAATATGATTAATCTTGTATTTGACAGGATCCCGATTTTTTTTTAGGGTTAGGGTAGTTATCAGTAGTGAAGTGAACCTCCGAGCGCTTGAGGAGGGAGCTAGAGAACGGCTGGCCGAAATTAGCGTTCATACATCGGATCAACGTTGAGCAAAACGCCGATTGCTCGGCGGATATTGGAAAATCCGATATCCAACTCAAAACTAACTTCACTGTCAATAACATAACAAAACCACCGGGATAAAGTTGTTTTGGTCTGTGGCCTGCAAAGATGGCACCGAGCGACTGCACCTAAACGCCCCACGTCTGACGCAGTGGCGTTGGTTCCAAAGCTCTATTGGCCAATAGTAGACATAGAAGGCAGCTCTCCTCATTAACATAACGATGTAGCAGAAAAACAGCAAGCAGAAATACAGAGAGAAGAATACAACGAGCAGAAATACAGCGAGCAGAAAAGGGAGAAGCAAAAAAAGACTAAGCAAAATATTTATTTTTCTTGACAAAAATCCATGTTTAGGGGAAATAAAAAAGAAAATATATACATTATTTGACAGAAACTCATGTGTAAGGGAAAATGAAAGAAAATATATACATTGCTTGACAGAAACTCGTGTAAGGAAAAAGAAAAGCTAAATATATTTATGCTTTTATTTCTTATTATGTCGGTTTTGGTCCTCCATACAGTTCATGTATTGGAGAAATGATTAAATGTTGATGACATTTGAGGATATTTCTTAAATGTTTTTTGTGGAATCCTTTATGCAGCCCAGCCTCACCCAGACTCTGCCTCCAGCGGCCCCCGGGTAAATTGAGTTTGAGACCCCTGCCTTAAGCAGAGGATGGACAAAAAAAAAATACATAAACACCCCATGGCTCTGTCTGCAAGAATAATGGCACTGCTGCAGGCTTCAATGGTAACAGGAGCTGCGGAAAGATAACCCCTTAATTTGCAATCTGTATATAAATATTCCAAAGAAATAGCATCTCAACATCTCTAATTAGATCAGTCACTATTTGCAGTAGAAAATACATTCTTACATGGCCAAATTTTAGCTATTAGTTGTCATATATTACCATAACTTTGTGACACTGAAATGAGCTGGTTCAAATTAATGGCATATGTAGTTTAATCTGTGACTGATCTGCCAATCATCCTGTGAACACCAGGCTCTAAACAACTGCTCCTTATTTAAGGACAAAGGCAGCAAATGCACTGTAAAAAAGTACATTCTGAAGTGTCTTGACACCACACAGCACAAAAGTAAAGCAGTCTCTGAAACAGTGCTTATACAACTAACTCAGTTCAGTAACTCAGTGCTTAAAGCTAAAACTTTAAGCACTTTTCAGTTAAAACAAGTTTGAACAGCCATCACACTCGTGTCCTCACTCTGTGTAATGGTAACAGTTTATATTAGTTTTTTTTCATGCTTTAGTTTGTGCAGTGTTCCCAATGCTTTGATGTTAATGTGCAATGTTATTTAATCACTTTTTTAAATACATTGCTATTATGTTGAGTACAGCTGTTGATTCTAACACGCTCCTGATAGAACAGTGGTTCTTAACCTGGGTTCGATCGAACCCAAAGGGTTCGATGAGTCAGTCTCAGGGGTTCGGCGGAGCCTCTGCCACGGAGGTAAAGACACACTTGTGTAAAGTTGTGATGACGACTTTACACAAGTAAAGTCGTCTTTACACAAGTCGTCATCACGACTTAGTCGCATCTTTTTGGGGTTGCTACTGCCTCTAGTGGCGTGGAAGTGATAACACAACTAATATAATTGCATTACTAAATCAGAATACCGCAAAGTCTTTATTAATTTTTCATTCTCTTAAGAATGTAGAGCTAATTAAATTATCTAAATGTAACCAATGTTACATTTAGGAACATTTGGGTAATTGAGAAAATAATCCAAGTTAGATCCAATCAGAATAATTTTTAACTTAGGCTCGTCTGCTGGAGGAAGTGACAAATTGTAAAAACACAGAGACAACCAGATGGTGGAAAAACTAGTGAATTGTATTAATATTTACAAGATATACAGGTTAGTTAAACAGTTCATGAAGTCCAGAATAGTTCCTTAGTCCAAGGAATTCAGCAGTTTCTTGCTGGTGATGAAAGGAACAAAAAAGAAAATAATAATCCAGTTCTTTCTGGAGTAGGTCAGTCCAGAGTGAAGATTTTCTGGCTGAATGTCTCCAACCAATTCGGAAGAAGTTTCTTGATGTTGATGGGGTGCGGCATTTCTGTGATCCGCTGATGGGTTAGCTCGTCAGTCTGATCGCCATGATACCAGACAATCAGGGATTTATCCTAGATCCTGAAGCAGACTCCTTGAATGGGA
Source organism: Poecilia formosa (assembly GCF_000485575.1). Classification (NCBI taxonomy): domain Eukaryota; kingdom Metazoa; phylum Chordata; class Actinopteri; order Cyprinodontiformes; family Poeciliidae; genus Poecilia; species Poecilia formosa. Next base: position 19,581 of record NW_006800794.1, on the reverse strand, counting down.
ATCTACAAAACCTGGCCTGTATAAACAGGCCTAAATAATCAGTTCCACGTGTACATTCATTTTCTTTCAATGAAATGAGTTTACATAATGGTTAAACGTATGCAAATTCAATTTCTCTTTACACAGCAATGGACCCTACCACAGGGTCCGCGTTTCATTGGCTAATGCCCATTTGACGTCACTGCGCAGTTACCACGTGCTTGACCGTCTCACAAACAAAAGCTAAAGTAGTATACACATGCTAATGTAGATTGTGGACTAGCAGACCACAATCTACACAAAGTTTTTGCGACAGAACTCAAATAAGAATGGTTCTCCACTGTCGGTGGGGTATCTGTACATGCGATGTCAGGTATCCTTATCGTATTTGTGGAAATAAAATTCACAGATTTCCCAAATCTGGTACGGAATGCCTAGCTTGGCTCAAAGCTTGTGCACGAACGCATTTGCAGCTCAACCGTCGTAGGATCAATAAAAGGAAGGAGTGTGTG
>NW_006800794.1:2708-17821 GCF_000485575.1 Poecilia formosa | reverse complement strand
GGATTTTTATGTTTAATTAAAAATTATAATAAAATAAATAAAACTAAATCTAACAAATGGAAAAATTAATGGAAAAATTATCCTTGTTACATAAACAAGACCTTAAAGTGGTTCCAGTTTCTCTCGATGGCCAACCTGTTGAAACTGTGGCAAATTTGGGTCGTTCCTGGACAGTCAGCTCAACTTTGCTGAAAACACTGACTATATTTTGAAGAACTGTTCTCAGAGACTCTACCTTTTAAGAAGACTTAGCGATCATGGGGTGACCCAACTAGACTCTGGTTGGGGCACCCCTATGTCTTGGAGGGGGGTGGGGGGTCATATTTTATTTATCACTACAGAAGGGTTCAGTGAAAGTGAATATGAAACTGGTGGGTTCGGTACCTCAAAAAAGATTAAGAACCGCTGTGTTAGAATGAGCTCTCCAATGCAAAAGTGCCTAAAAAGAGATGGATCTGCTGGAGGGGTAAATATTGTTTCCACTTTGGTATTAAATCTGGTTTAAATCAGTTTCCTAAACTCGCCTTTGGAAACATTGTGGCTGTGTTGCTAGGTGACAGAGCGGGAGCTGAAGTCAGGTGGCTCCCACCTCCAAGTGACGGAGAAGAACAAGAAGGATTACATCGAGCGAATGGCGAAGTGGAGAGTGGAGAGAGGGGTGGTGCAGCAGACGGAGGCACTGGTCAGAGGCTTCTATGAAGTGAGCATAAGTCCTCACCAAAATACCACAACTCAAAACCAAAGGGACACACTGTAAAAACACACAATCCATAACATTGTTTTCCTAACTGTAGACATTAAACTAGACTAAATTGCTACTGTCAGGATGTCACGATACTACTTCTATTTGCTAAATGTCATAATATTGAAAAAAATCATTTTTTTTGTCTGTCTTCAAATCCAAAAATATATAGACACTGAGATAAAAATTATTTTAGGCATATCGAGGAGAGCCCTGATTTTGATTTGCTTCTTCCTCTCTGACTGGTCTTTCTGACAACGTTGGGATGTTTTTTCTCTTCAATTAACAAAAGATCTATTTAAATGTGTTGTATATTTTAATACAGTATATTTAAGTATTTGGTTTCAACTTGATGAATTTTTGCTGAGGACTACAGCATTAAGGTTCTGTGGGGAACTAGGGTTGGAGATAAATGTCTCATTTCTAAAGTTTACACATAATCGCTATGTATTAAAATCAGGTCAGTAGAACTTAAAAACTGGGAGCTTAATCAGTTTTTAAGTGTGGAGGGAGTGACAAAGGAACCAGAGAATCTAATCAGAGACAAATGAGAACAGCTGAAGGAGAGGCCAGGCAACGGCGAATGAGGTGATAGATAACAGCTGCAAAAGCGAAACAACTAGCAGGCTAATGGAAGAAATAAATAAACCAAGCAAAGACAAAAGGGAACTAATATAAGAAAAACAATCCTAAGCACAAAGGAATAAACTAAAATGAGGAGATCTAAGTAACTGAACAACACTGAAATGATCAAAAAAGATTCACAAGTGAAGCTTCAAGTTCAAACGCCTACAGATGGTAACAGAAATATAATTGAGTTAAAATTCTGAAAGAGTTAGGGACTCCATTTAAGCTTTTAAATATTGATAAAAGATTGATCAAGTCGTTTGTTTTCTTCTGGAAAAACAAAGTTGGTCTGTGCACATGATTTGGATTTCAAAATAACTAACTTTTAGGGAAGTTATTTGTCATCTGTGTGAGAGTGAGCATATATTTCACTGTATTACATTAAAGTTGTTAAAAAAAAACTAAAGAAAATTTCAAAAGGGTTATTATTCACAGCTAAACTTTGATCAGGAAAGTGACAAATTGATCCTGAATTGCTCAGCTTCCAGCCCAGACTATCTCCGCTGTGCTCCTGCTCAGGTGGTGGACTCCAGGCTGGTGTCGGTATTTGATGCGCGGGAGCTGGAGCTGGTCATTGCTGGGACTGTGGAGATCGATCTCAGTGACTGGAGGAGCAACACAGAGTACAGAGGAGGTCTGTGTCATCTGTTCAGTTTCACTTCCAGATTCCAGACAGGATATGTGCAACTCAAGTCACATACTTGACATTTAGGCCTAGACACACTCATTGGTTTGCTTTGTTTTTTGTGGTAAAAAGTAAGAACCCTGTTGTCAATGTTGGGGGATGTATATGTAAATGAATTTGGGGTCTTGCAGCATCCTCTTTTTTTCACCGGTTATTGCATGTAAGACCATCAGTATGAACAAACAATAAAACTGGAACTTATTTACAAAATAACAAAGTAAACAAAGTAAAACAATAAAATTAAACAAGAACAACAGAGTGGTATGAAAAATAAAATGTTCAACTGTAACAGAACCACAGAGGTCAAAGATGGGACGGTGCTGAGCAGCATCACAAAAAATGATCGGTTTTAAAACATGTTAATGTTTTTTGTACATTCTGATGAATTTTTTATTTTTATTTTTGTTGTTTTAGTGAAACAGGGGTTTTATGTTTTGAGAGCTTTACATCAAGTTATGTTGTTCCCTTATTAAACCTACCTAAATTGTTGCTTTGATTTTTTTCATGCATGTTTAAGAAATCCTTGAATCTGCCACAGCAACCATTCTGGGGTGCCTAAACGCTTGCTCTCATAAAGCTGTGATGACGTGCTGAAGGCAACATGTTGGAAAGACCAGGAGCTCCTTAAAGGGACAGAGGCTAATTTTAATATAGTTACTTGTTTGTGCTGTAAAATTGTACTATGTGCATAGAAACTATATAATACTGTCCCTTTAATCTGGAATCACAGATTAAAGGGACAGTATTAAAAGATATCTTTTACCAAAGATATCTTTGGTAAAAGTGGAAGAAAACAAAATAAGAATAGGATACAAATAGAAACAGGATAACTTAGAGCATGTTTCCTGATGTTATTTCCTTTTCCTTTCTTCTCTGCTGGTGTGTCCACTATTGGGTGTATTTCTTAACTCACCAGCATTGAGATGCTGCTCAGAACTGTAGAATATGTTTTAATGAAATATTCAAAACAAGGGATAATTTTGAATTAATCATTGAATTTTGGTTAAAAAAAATTACCTTCTCTATACCTTCCTTTATTTGAAAGTGGTATTATTATCCATCAGTTTAAATCATACTTTATTGTTTTCAATAGCAGAGTAGAGTTAAGGTGGAATAACTCTGATAGTTTGAGAAGGAGAATTGAATCCCCAGGAGTTACAGCATGTCCCTGTATTAACAATTAGTGTCCTGTCCCTTCAACCAGGTTACCATGACGGCCACATTGTGATGCGATGGTTCTGGGCAGCGGTGGAGAAATTTACCAATGAGCAGCGTCTCCGCCTGCTGCAGTTCGTCACAGGGACGTCCAGTGTGCCATACGAAGGCTTTGCATCTCTAAGAGGATCTAACGGCCTCCGACGTTTCTGCATTGAAAAGTGGGGCAAAGTCACATCACTACCCAGGTATGTCAACGTTAAAAAAAAAAGTTACACCAAAACATCCAAATTTGCACAGAACTATGAAGACAGCATCCATTGGAACTAACTTAGTTTGTCTGCAAAAAAAAAGAGTTGGTTTGGGTTTTAATTAATCTTTAAAATATTTTGTTTAAAGAACATATCTTTTATAAAAGCTAGGCACCGCAGCTTTACCTAAATATACTGCTCAAAAAAATAAGGGGAACATTTCACTTTAATTTTGTGTGTGGCTCCAAATCCAAGCCTCCATTGGTTAATAAATTTGATTTCCATTGATGATTTTTGTGTGATTTTGTTGTCAGCACATTCAACTTTGTACAGAACAAAGTATTCAATGAGAATATTTCATTCATTCAGATCTAGGATGTGTTATTTGAGTGTTCCCTTTATTTTTTTGAGCAGTATTATGTCTGAGCTGGACTGGTGTTTGGTTCAGCTGAAGCACTGCTGCTTGCAGGATGAAAAAATCCTCTCATTTAGAGAGACTTGCTGACTTCTGATCACTTTAATTGTCCCCATTGGGAACTGAAGAATAGAGCATCAGCAAGAGAAAAACCCAAAGCGGTCATTTGGTTTCACTCTGAGCTATTTGATCAGTTTGTTTTCTGAAATCTTAGGGGTGTGATTTTGAGAACGGTGAAGCATCATGTACGTTCTTCTGAATGAATAAAATACCTCATTCCTAGCTGTCACCAACACCAGTCACTGTGTGTATTTCACTTTCTCTCTCAGGGCTCACACCTGCTTTAACCGCCTTGACCTTCCTCCATACCCCTCATACACCACTCTGTATGAGAAGCTGCTCATCGCTGTGGAGGAAACCAGCACTTTTGGCCTGGAGTGACCCATAGGAATCAAATGCTTTCACTCTGACTGGGCCTGGAAGCTGAAAGGAGAGCAGCCCATGTTAGCTCCCAGTCTCATAAAGATTTGTAAAGTGTAACAGACATTTGGTGAATTGGCCTGGCTCTTTGTACATCACTGTTGGGTTCTCTGTGTTCATCTATCAGTTCACTAGAAAGAGGTTTCTGACTGCAGCCATAGAACGACAGTTCTAGTTTTATTAGTGGTAGTGAAACACCACACTGACTTTTCAAAACTCATTAATCAATGAGGGAATCCAAGATTCCTATTTGCATGAACCAAAGTGGATCAGCCTTCCAAAGTACCAAAATGCTCATGGTAACAAATAGTAAATGGAAAACAGGCAGATATAGTGTATATAACTGGAAAACAACAAAATAGTTCTCAAATAAGACTTCTACAAATCTAAGATTGTTGACATTGCCTGACAATGTGTTTGAATGTACCATTAATCTAAAAGATTGCTGTTCATAGCTACATTTCAGATCATCAGATTTTACTTAGCAAAAACTTAAGAAACTACAGAATTGTGAACACGCTAGTAACATATTGCTCCTTTAAACACAAACTGATGAACTCTAACATTTTAAATGAATTATAGCTAAGTTCTTGGATCAAGAGAAAACCTCATGCGGTTTATTGTTGAAAATGAATTGGCAAATAGAATCTGAGAAGGAAAAGTTGAACCTTGACTCTGCCTTAGCAATATTATATAAATTTTGGACCAACATATACGCAGCGCTTCAGATTTTTATATAAAAAGAACACCTGAATCAGTGTTCATTTTATTTCAGTACTGTTACATAACAGGAATAATCCACTCAACAGTGTAATTAGAATTATGCAGCCATTTAAAATGCCATGAGTTTATTTAGATCTTTCCAAACAGAGATTTGTTGCTATTTAAACTATGGAAAGATGAATTTATCTTAAAAAGCTAATCAGATATAGACAAAAATTTAACCTAAAATAAATCTGGGAATATTCTAACATACCTTTAGGTTAAAGCCATTCACTCAGATTCTCTAGTTCTGCTCTCAGTGAACAATCACATTTGTGTTTTAGGTCTTGTGAGTGTACCAAGAAATTGGTACACTCTGGAACAATCTCCATGATGTCATCCTTCCAACATCTCTGGAAGGATGACATCATGGCCAAATCCTTCTACGTGGAGGTTCATTTGTCAGTTTTCATTTAGGAGAATGAATTCTTATTTTCTCTGATACATTGTACAGTTCTCACTAAAAATTCTCCCCTCACAGTTAAAACAAAACTCAGTATTCAATGCTGTCTATCAGAATTTCTGATCTTATTTTTTTTCTGCTCTCAAATTTGAATTCTTTCAAAAATGTGTCTTCTGGTTCACACACACACACATCCTCATAGCTGTGTATTTTAACAGGAAAAAACATTCATACAATAAAAGGCTTTTATTATATCACCCGTTACAGTTCATTTCAGTGGATGATTACAAAATCAACAAAAACAAACTATTTAGCTTCTGATCCTACAAAGAACTGGCATCATGCAGGAAGCTCTATATCTGGACATGCAGCTTTTCATTCTGGATATCTAAGTTCACTGTAACTGGAAATATCAGCTGGAGAAGACTTCATCTTTGAGAAAATGGCATCATTAAGGACAGTTGTCCTCCACAACAGTCCTCTAATCACTTTTAAAAGACCATGATGTCATTAAATCACCCATCATTTCCAACGAAAGGGCTTCTGAGACCTTCTATGGAAACTTGGGGGATCACATCGTCCAATAAGCATGCGCTCCACAGTTTGCCGATGACTGCTTATGGTCCTATCACAAGATGTCATTGGGGGATTTCAGAAACCCACCAACCTGCTGAGGGATCCTGCAGCTTTGAGCTGCTCTGGTTCTGCTGTTTGAATAGGAACTGTCATGTTCTAGTCTTCCACAGATGACTGCTTTATCTCAGACTGCCGTCGCTCTCCAACTTGTCACTCATCATCATATCAAGTGTTTTGAACTGTTGCAAAGCAGCATGCAAATGTCCAAAGGCTCAAGATTAATGGACACACTTCTAAATCACTATGTACTGGAGCTCCAGGACAAACCAATGTAATATATGCAATAATAGAGACTATGACTCCAACATGTACCACAGTCATCTTGTCTCTGATGGTGACTGACTGCAGACTCCTGCATTCATCCCCTAGTTTTTGCTTCCATGTTTCTCTGAGTAATGAAACTGTGCCTCAGTAACTTACTGCCTCAGACATGGTGTGTGGGGTTACTGGGTTTCAAACCTGGCATTAGATCATTTTTGGTTCAGATATTTGTATGCTTATTTTTGTTTGTGTCCTCTCAGTCATGTGGACTTGGCATTCTAGAGAATGCTTGTTTTATACATCATGTCTGATTAATATCATTTTGATGCTTTAACAAACCTAAAGACATCAGGAGTCTTTGAAATGAAGAGGTAGTAAACTTACCATTCTACAATCATTGTTGCATATTTTATATGTAGTAGAAAAAGAAGACCTGCAAGAAAAACTGTTCAAATTGCAAATATCTGTCATTTTCATTGCTGAGATTTTTCTTGCCACAGAAGTTTACATTTCTTTGTTATTTTCATTGTTTTTGATTAGTTGAATTTCATTGTTTGGTTGATTTTGTTTTCTGTTTAAATACACTATATTGTCAGAATGGTTTGCTTTTCTCCCTTTTCACACACATGAAATTGGAGTGACACCCCATTTTCATCTATGACATAATTTTGGCTAACCCTTTGTAGCAGTAACTGCTGCAACTCCTCTTGGAGGGTTTCCTCAAGTTTATCGTTTAGTGACAGAGAATATTCAAAGATTAAAAATTAAAATAAAATAATAATTAAACTTAATCTGTCCTTCCCTAATGCTGAAATTGTAGGATTCTACAAGGAGACTGAGTGTCTTGGATGTCCCTGTCTGGCTGGATCTTCTGGAAAAACCACTTGTAGATTTATTGGACAGAGTCCACATTTTAAGTTTTCTTCCTTGACTTGGTGATGTAGATGGCACCTAACCTGTTCACTTTGTTTGGCTCCATTCCTATCGAGACCTGCTGATTCAGCACCATATGGTCATTCACTCATCACTTTGATAGTAATCATATACACATATGCTATTCTGTTTTCAAGATCATTTCAAAATCACAACTTCTTTCATCCACAATCCAATAATTTTGGATATAAGGAATAAATATGCAATTATTTCTCTAATGATTGCATATTGTCCTTTAACAACAAAGGGGCCATTTATATCTTAAGTTATAATCATCATAGTCACAGTTTAATTTAATGCAGCCTCTTAAAAGAAACAGAAATTATTAATTATTTGTAATCAAATTCATAGTTGCACACCTCTTGTAAGAGTAAACAATGCTAATCCATGATTTTTACTTCCCACTTTTATTTATTCAATAAAGTGACAGTCTATGCATGGAATTAAGTTGTCTCACCTATCTTTGACAGATGTTTTGCATTAACTATTGCTGTTGGCAATAGTTAATATTGCTGTTGGCAATATTAACTATTGCCAACAGCAATAGTTAATATTGCTGTTGGCAATATTAACTATGGTCACTTATTCCATGAAGTCTTATAATCACTGTTCTTGAGTAAATCTAAAGGTTGCACGAAATTTGGATATCCATAGATATTGACTTTATAGAAAGTTGGAGAATTCTCTGCAGTATATCTGCTGACCCAACTCTGATTTTATCTGATCTATGGCTTCATAGGTTCCCAGTAACTTCCATTTTGTTCTAATATTAGTGACAGTTGACATCAGAATATTTAGTGACAAAAATTCAGATGGACCTTATTACACAGGGGCTGCCCTTTGACAGTAACACAGTGGAATCCATGAGGTGACCCACTTTTTCATGTTTGTAGACACAGTATGCTTTTGTGATGAACTTTATTTACATATGAGAATGGAAGTAATTGGAACACCTGAATTCAGAGATTTATGCAAACAATTTTGGCAATTTATATATTTCATACTACTCTGAGTTGTAAAATGTAAATTGGTCCAAATCACATAGAAGATATTCACTCACTGTAATCTACATTTTGAAAAGATCTCCATAAAACTTATGCAGTAGGGTAGGGCTATTACCAAGGAGAATCCATTTTAACATAGTTAAGTGTTTTTAGGAAGAAAAAGCTGATTTTTGAAGGCGCATTGCTTGAGAATCATAATTTGTGATATTATTCTCTATCTCTAAACAGTTCTTACTGGAGATGAAGGGCCAAACTGACAGGCATGGATTGACAAGATGCACTGTGGTTCAGTCACTGTGCATTTCCCTTTAATTAGCTAACCCAGATGTAATTATCATTGTAAACTGTTTTTAAACAATTGTAGGCCCAGGGTGGAGAGGTTGGACCACATCACCCAAATCAGAAACCAGCGCTGTAAAGTATAACATATGACATAAAATCTTTTCACCATCACCTAATTTTAGACAGAATCAGATACATATTCAGATAAGCAAAATATTGGCTACTCAGCTGGCATGTCCACAAGAGGCCAATCAGAGGGCATCAGTGACAACATCTGAACTACACCAGCTGAGTAACCTACAGTTGCTGGAGCAGCTAACAGTCACTGAAAACAGCAAGAAAGGTTCTAAGGGCCTGAAATAAAAGAATAAAAAGAAAAGAAAAACTGGCAGTATTGATATCTCATCACATGAGAGACAATCAGAATACCCTTGTTAGTATTTGTTCTTTCAAAGAAAGTTTATTTTAATACTCTCTGGAGAATGCAGGCTATTTCTCTGCAGAGGAAAGGTAAAGTGCCAATAAATGAGAAAGTTCTCTGAAAAAGGAAGACATTTTAAATCTCACAGCAAACAGAAATTACAAGATGTTCCCTATTTGTGCTTCACATTCAGAACTAAAATAATTTTTTGGACAGTATATTATATTTTCAGAGTTGTAGACCTGTGGATCACAGCTGAATAAGTGAAAGTTGATCAATTCAATTATCCTAATTCAGGAGTGTCAAACTTATTTCCATTTTGGGTCTTATCAAGATCATGAGGACATTCATGATAAAAAGGTTAAAAGGAAAAAAACTACCAATTAACAAACTATTAAAAAATTAATAAATAACTCAGCCATTCTTAAAATGCATTCATATTAAACATGTTTTCACACTGATGTAATTTGGCAGTACAGAGTTTAAACTGATTTGATAAAAAATATTTTTAAAGCACACAAGTTCTATTTATGTGAACCTCTACAGTCTTTAGACTTTAGTCCATCTCTCATCTAATCTAATTCCTCCCTATCACAGTACATTTCCAGGTACACAATGTAGGTTCAGGTAGGTCAGGAACTGAAGAAGTTCTGTGACAAAAGTTTGAGTCCTGGGCGAGTTTGAGACTCATGACGATGGGAACGAATAGTTTAAGACCTTTGGCTCTAATGTGGAACACCAACTCATTTAGGAATCCGTAGATTATCGCTTAGGCTTGGATTAATAAACTATAAGATCTTCCATAACATTAGACAGAGAGGAGGCCTCAAAGACACAATGAGATGGGTTTACTCTCATCAGCAAAATCTGTCATGGTAAAATGAAGATAACCAGGTCTTTGGTAGTTAACTAGAACCTGGTCTAGAACTAGAACTCCAGTGTGACAGACACGAATCGAAACAGTTCCAAAAATGTTACAAAGTGAGCAGTGTGAATGCTGTGATCTCATTATTAGACCTGCAAGTTTTAAAATCTAAACCTGAACAAGCCCATCAGTACTTGGTCACTGTGAACCAAGTTACATCTAAACTGAACCGTTCCATAGGTACCCATCTTGTTGCTGACCTTTTTATCCAGACAAATGTAAACTATTCTTCTTTGTGAATAGTGTAGTTTATGTTCATATGAAGATGTGCATAACTCATAATAATATATAAATAGAACACAGACTTTAGCTAACTTTGTATCCAGTCAAAATTTCAAGTCGCTGCAATTCAGTTGTCCCAAACAGTCTGCCAGAGTTGGTAGTTTGTGTTTCCTAAAATGCTGTGCTGGGAAAGTTTGCCTTACACCACAGCTTACATTTAATTCTGTTTTCTTTTTAAAAATGTTTTTTGGACTACTGGTTTTTATTCAATAGTGAAGGGGGGAGAGACATTGCAGCAAGGAAACTGAGGACACGAGTCACACTCGGGACGGCAGTGTGGATTTCTGTGGCCTCCAGTGGTTACACTGCACCACATGATGGCCCGATTTTGTTTTTTTTAAGACATTTAAAAACCTCTTCCAATTGCCAGAGACTGACCCAACAATTCCCTCTGTACTTAGAATGATGACAGTCATTTTATCTGACCTAAACCACACTATTGTCACTGTGTATACTTGTAGACACATAGAGCAAGATTTGTGTAAATTCTGAGAAATCTGTGAAAAAATTTATCAAGTGTCGTATTCCACTGGGAGCAGCTGGCATTGGGCTTTTTACACTTTTGTTTTGCTTTTATTTTGCTGCTTTTGCAACAGAAAATGTGATGACATTTTAAAATTAGTACCATTGGACAGTTAAATTATGAGGTTAAAATATTTTGCTTAGCCATTTTTTAAGTGAGCTCCAGCACTTATTGAAATTGGAATAAACTAATTTACAAGTCGCACACTTTTTCTTCTGTTGAAGCCTTATATGGATGTGTAAACAATAAAATAAGATATATTTTATTGCATCTCAACAAGAAAAAAAAAAGCTCTGATCCCGTTGCATTGCCCAACTTTTATGTCTTACAACCTTTTCTACTTACTGGTATATATATTTAGGGGGAGGCACTGAAACTTGCCTGAAATGTTTTCTTTGCTGTGTTTTTGATGATGATTCATTATGTTCTTTGATACATTATGTTCTAATGTTGATTAATGCATTATGCATAAATAATGCATAATGCATAAATAATGATTAATCCATTCATATAATGTACCACTATCACTGACCTGTAATGTCAAATGAATAAGCTAGAAAACAGTTAAGGTTTCAACAGAAAGGTAGGGGAAGCATAATTGTTGCAATATTCATTTATTAATTTATTTTTAATTTTACTTTTTAAAGTCAGAATTCAATAAAAAATAGTTGAAAATATGATTTAATGGATGGAAATGTGTGAGGTGACACTGAAGCATGCAGAATCTTTTGTTTCTACTTTTGTTGTACTTGTTTTATCTGTTATATATCTGTGCAGAATTTTGAAAGGTGCAGTTCTGAAGTAAGTGATGACGGGTTGCTAAATACTCAGGCTGTACTAATATCCACTGTTTATGAACCTTAATAAAACTAGCACTTTGTTACTGCACTGCTGCTCTGGGGATTTATTCTACATGCACAGTCGAGTAGGAATATAACTTAAGGTTGCCACCGTCTAGGGTTGCCACCTTTCAGAAATCAAAATAGGGGTCGCACACTAATGCGCGTCGTCCTAGTTTCATGAGCGGGGCGACGCGCATTAGTCGCCCCGCTTGCCACCCGTCCCTTAAAACAGTGGTCCTCAACCTCCGGGCCGCGGACCGGTACTGGTCCGTGGACCAATTGGTACCTGGCTGCGCAAGAAATAATTAAATATTTCAGTTTTATGTATTATTTGAGTCTGGAGGATCTTTTATTTTGAAAATCCTTTAATCGGATTCTCTGGGTTACTTGCGTGCCAACACTGAGCCCACAAGCAGCAAAATGAGTAAGAAATGGATCAGATGTTTTTGGAAAGTTTCTTTGCAAAGGGGAAAAGGCCCAAAGAAGGGACAGCAGAATGGATAATTATAATAGTTGTAATAGTTAAATTATAATAGTTACACATTATAAGCCCGCTCTGTGTAACATGCTGCTAATGAGGCAATGAAGCCTTCAAACTGCTTCGCCAAGTTCCAAGCAGGCTGTGGATATAAGCTACACTTCGGGTGTCATTGTCTCCCATCACTCCCAGATGGAACTGTATCGTTGCAGAGAAACAAACTCAGGGCTCCCGTTAGTCGTTATCGTGAGTTAAAATTTTCACGAAAGTAAAATTTTCGTTTTGTGGCGCATCTGTATCTTAGTTTGAAGGGATATGTAAACCTTACCATAGCGACCAGAGAGCGTTTGGGCAGTGGTCGAGAGGAGATGAGTAGAGCTTGTGAGTCTTAAACCCATCACAGAGTCAAGGGATTGAGACAGATATCAATTTCCTTATTTCTATAAATATTAAATAATTCCCTTCTCAGTGAGATCTTCAAAACTTGGGATATTGTTTTAAAACCTAACTGTTCTTTAAACTTATCCACGTGTGTGGTGGCAAACAGACAAAATGGGAAAGAGTTCTTTGGTTGGCTCCACTTCCAGGCAGTGTGTTCTGCAATGTGTGTGTGTCTGCAGAGAGGAACGGGCCACAGTGGAGCAGCCTCCCTGGCTTCAGAGGACGGGCTCCCAGAGGCCCCTGATGGAGGAGGAGATGCTCCCAGTACAGGATCCAGAGACACCCAGCATTACCAGCAGCTCCACCTGCAGTGTACCAGCTGCCAGCAGCAGCATAGCTGTGGAAGAGGAAGATGAGGAAGGAGAGACAGCAATGATGGAGGAGCTGATCGTTCTGACTGCCGACACCTTGGCAGCCAGAACGCTATAAAATTATGCCATTTTATAGCATAATTAAATTACTATGTATTTTGTTATAAAAATGCTAACTCAAATATGACTTAAAATAAATTTTACTTCCTGATTTAACGCCTTGAAATTGGACCTCTGTCTGTAAAAATACATGCTCTTGGTTCAGAAAGAGCAGGAAAACTCCCCTATTAACAAAGTTTAAAGGGTTGACACCAGACATCCAGCTCCACCTCAAAGGAGGCAATGCTGGCTGCAGAGCAGAAGGGCATCTCCAAATGCTTCAGGTTTGAGGTCCTTCAGCGTCCTGCAGGGAGACTGCATCTGTTGACCCCCACCAGCACTTGCATCTAGAAAACAGCACATACAGTTCCTCCTATTTAAGCTGTTTGATTTGAATAATGTTCCTTTATAATTTCCCTTTATTTACATTGTTTTCTTCCAATTCTCCTGCAGCAGCTACTCCAGCTTGATTGTCATTCAATTGTATTTTTCTACCATGATCCAGACCAAACAAAGACAGATCTCTGTGGGTTGTCATGAGAGACAAAGGCACAGAGCTAACAGGCACTTCAAGTACAATTCAGTGACCATTTGGACAGACTGCTGTCCAAACAGAGAATTCAGAACAATGGTTCAAAGAATTTCAGATGAAACGTAAAATATTTGGGTTCATTATTATTCATTATTTATTCTCATTATTTATTTGTGCCAACTCCACATTCACTTCCCAACAGCAGGTTGGGTAGATATTAAAGGACATATGGTAACATGCTGGAAGCATCTGTTACTTTAAACAGTGGAGTAAAATAAGAACTAAAAGCAACCACAAATTCAGCCATAAGACGTAAAATTTAAATCTTTTGACAAAGGGACCCTCAGTCATGCAGGTAGCGCACTGAAAGCAATCCGAGTCTAGAACCAGGATTTTCTGCCTCTGGGACCCTGAACCTTGGACCCTGAACTCCAAGGTTCAGGGACCCTGAAAGTCTCACTGTGAATGAGTCAAACTGGCTGGAAGAGCCCCAGCTGTTAGCATGTAACTACATCACCTAGCAGCAGCTACAAACACAGTAATGAGTCCCAGAAAGGGTCAACAGCTGGAGGGACTCAGGCAGCTGTGAGTGTTGTCTGAATTGATTTGCATTGCACATCTTTACGTACTTCTTATATTTTATTAGGGTCATTGTAGATGGAGTAAATGTGCAAGAAAAAGGCTCAGAAACCCTGAGATTAATCTTTGAAATTTTCTGAGCTCATGAAGTCAAAAAATGTCTGATTATCTACAAAGGCCCTAATATACACTTGTATTTTTGAGCCAACAAATGTGTCTTGGTTCTTGGTTTTATATCCATTGTTTTAATTAGCCACAAGTTTAGCTGAAGACTTCTGCTGACCTGTTTGACCTTTCTGCTGTTTTCTGATCTCATCTGTCAGTCGGTACATTATTATAGAGACTGAGATTTAGACTCAGTAACATGTTCATAACCAAACTGTCCATTTCTCTGAGACATCAGGGGAGTCTCAAAATTCACACACAAATGGAACGCAACTCAGGCCAGTAGCAGCTTGGAAATAAAGAGATATTTGTGTTTGCATCAAAAATACAAGTGTGGATCTTGTGCATTTGTGAATTATGAGATTGTTTTAGCCCCACAGATGTGTCTGGTTTCCTCTGTGATCCAATATTTGTTACTATGGGAACATATTTGTAGCAGAAATGTTATGTATTGTGAATAAATATTTCCAAATTGTCAAGAGTTGTGTATATCTATGAAACATCAGAGCAGGCAAACAGAAGAACAAATGGCAGTGTGAGCATATTGTAGTTCAGAGGAGATGGACAGAGGAATTCTCTGGGTTCATTAGATGTTCTTTAGAAATGATTAGCTGGAAGATAAATTCCTTGATTTCTGGTTTGGTATTACTATTTATTTGAAATGACTTCAAATCACCACTAGGAGGCAGAAGCAACATACAGAAACACATTCTCTAGAGCAGAGGTTCCCAAACTGTGGGGCGTGCCCCCCGTGGGGGCGCGGGAAGCCGTCTGGATGAAAAACAAAAAAACATGAACACTGTATGCGCTGGGTTTTTACCTTAGAATGGCCAACTCTCTGTTATTCCTATGTCAATTTGATACAGTAGAGGCTTCCAC
>NW_006800794.1:0-2698 GCF_000485575.1 Poecilia formosa | reverse complement strand
GATCTTACTGCTAAGTTCTCCTAACACACGAAGAATGGCATTAGCGGTGTCATCCTTACATTCAGGCTCATGCAGCTTCATCTTCTTCTTGTTTTTGTTCTTAATAGGCGTGTGATCCCAGTTCACTTTCTGTTCTTTACAAGAAGGCTCAGATGTGGCCCCGACCATCTCAATTTCTTCAATAATGTCTTCATCACAAGCCTCTAGAAGAGCAGACCGATTGTAATCGTGTTCAGACATGCTAGTTTCCGAACCTTAGCACCGAGATGACAAAAGAACAACAAAAAAACCTAAAAAAGTCACAAAAAATTGTTAAAAGGAAATAAAAAACCTAAAAAAAATTTTGACAACGGGGCTAAAGCACCAAAATGAATGATAAATCAAGACTAAACAGTAACTACAAGCGACAGCCTGCGAAATCAACACCTCTCACTCCACCATCTTAGGACCTCCCCCGCGGGACTGGATTACTGCCGACGACATATTCGCGTTTGTAGGTAGATTTTTACCGAGAATGCAAATGGGAAAAAACCGTGAGCGAAACGGTGACTGGTACTGCTAGTGTATATATTCCATTGAGGGAAACTAAGTTTCATATCTGCTACTTCGCTCACATAAGTCGGTGTTTCTCCTCCAATGGCGCTACTTCGCTCACATAAGTCGGTGTTTCTCCTCCAATGGCGCTTGCCCCTCTCCATTCTCACATTGAACGGTTTAGCCAATGCCGTACCGCCTCATAATGGACCGAGCCTATCAATGTCCAAGCTCACAATGGAAATCGGCCAATCACCTGGCGACATGCAAACCTATCAATGTCCGCGCTCACAATGGAAATCGGCCAATCACCGTGGCGACATGCAAACCTATCAATGTCCGCGCTCACAATGGAACATTGCCAATCACCGTGACCCCTTCCTCCCTCAGACGCCCTCACGCCCCACCACCACCACAAACAAAACAGATTTCGAATTTTATTTTTAAACTAGAAAATTCCTGCAGAAATTTTGAGGAGCCTGCCAAAGTGTGCCCGTCGGTTTTGACCCAGCGTTCCAATGCTAAAAATTAGCCTTAATGCTAAAGAAAGATTCAATGTAGTCAATAACCTGTGGAGAGTCAGAAGCATGTGGACTAAGCTGTACTTGTACCATTCAGTGTGTTAAAATTAATGCATGAACTAAAATATGCCAAAATGCTAATGTTAGCATGAAGACTATCAGTAGCATCTGGGGCATCACTAGCATGTTGTCTGTTATTGACTTACTCCATTCAGTATACTAAACTTNCACGATGGCACCTGTCAGTCAATTCATTGGGATTATCGCAATTTGCCACGAAGTAAGCCCCTTACCTGGAGGACAAAGTTGTCGGGTCCACGATGTGAAGCGGCCTGGTTACTGATTTACTGATTGCTGGCTATTAAATGCGCTGCGGTGATTTAGATTTAGTGAAAAATAATCAGAATTTTTTTTTCAAGTTGTGGGGCAACATGCACAAAGCATGCTTTACCCAGAGCATTTAGAGCAGTGTTTCTCAACCTTTTTTGGCCCAGCGCCCCCCCTAGCCTTTATCCAGGTCCCTCACCGCCCCCCACCAAAGAATTTGCAGGCTACTTTGCACTGACCATTATTTTATTAATATTACTGTCACTATTGTAGATGTTTTGATTTTTATGCTTGTTTCTGTATTTATCATCAAAAATTATTTCCCAGAGAACAAAAAAGTAATGGGAATAGAAATTATTTTCACAGGTGTCTACGAAAAATGCAATGAACATTCAAGTTAAAATTGGTAGGCCTAACAGCAAAACGACTGAGCTCTGCAACATGGATAGAACTGTAACTACATTAATCATAGCTCTTCTTGTAGGTTTCTGGTGGTGCAGCTCTGTGCTGCCTTCAGGAGAATGGGACATCAGAGTATCATCCATAAAACTTCACCCACATGGCATTTATTGTGCAAACCAAAGCTTTCAGTGGAAAAACAAAAGTTCCAGGTCCTTTTATTGCTATAGAAATATGTGACAGAAACATTGTCTTTATATAGACCTGTCTATTGATTTATAGATTAATAGTTTTACTGGACAGAAATTACAAAGAAGAAATTACTGTTTCTTAGTCAAATCCTAATGAGTCAAATTGAAAGTGTCATGGAGTCATCAGCCTCATGACATTAACACTGACATGAAAGGTGGTTATGGTCTGTAAGATATTTATTCTCAGTACTAGATGTGGTCTCAACAAACTCATGGCACTTCACCAATATTATTTTACCTTTTATCTGGAAATAGTGTCTGTTTATTCCTGCCATACAGTCCTCTGTATTAATTATTGCATGAAAGGTTTGCCATACAAGTTTATTCCTCTGTATTTACTTTAGTTTCTTAGTTTATTCTTGCATTTTTTTTCTTCATTCATTTCCATTTAGTTTCCTTTGATTAGTATTATCCTCTCTTGGTTTATTGCTGTGTCCACTTTAGTTTCTTTCCTGTTGCTAGATTTATTTTGTCATTTATTGACCATCATTAATCTTCACTCATCACCTGCTGCGCCGCCTAATCGTCATGTGTTTCACATCATGTGTTGATTTTTCACTGTTCAGCGTCGGATTCTCTGTTTTTATGCTGTAAGAGCGGAAATACTATCTAAGGAGTTGTTTGGCGGGAAAAAGACACTGGCGCCTCGGCGAAGACTTTGGCTTC
>NW_006800793.1:74238-83712 GCF_000485575.1 Poecilia formosa | reverse complement strand
TCCTATAGGATTATTTCCTGCTTCAATTGAAAATCCACTTTAGAAAACTATGTAGTGTAGAAATGTAGTCATCCATGTTGGTGTCAGAAGAGAGGAGAAAACAATAAATATATCGCTGCACTTGACTTATTTACTGCATGGCTAACTTGCTGTCTCTTTTTCTGCAGACGTGGAGTCACAAGACCAATGTCTGGGATCATGAGCGCTCCCTGCCATGAGGCAAGAGAACTGCCTGCCTCACCTCAAATCTGTTCTCTGCCATTTACGATCGCTCCTTAGCACACGAAACACGTTACACACAGTTGGTGACAAAAAACACTGTATTCTTTAGCTAAATTATGGAAAATCAGTTCATATATTAAATGTTTTTTAACCATTTTATTGGTTAAAAAACAGACAGGAGGAACATGCTCCCATCAAATGGCTGCCAGCACAGTTAGCGAGAGGTTGTGCATCCTCACCTGCCTCTCCTGACCGAATGTCACTGATTCACTGTCACTACATACTTTCAGTATCAATATTTCAGAAGGAAAAGGCGCAAAATCATCAGAAGAGCCTTTGTGAGTTAGCCATAGGAAGCAATGATAATTCGTATACAAACCATCGTGTAGACAACATGCATTCTCACCCATGAACAAGTAATTCCGATTGTTTTTCCCCCTTTTAAACATTGAAACTATAAAATGAAATTACAATCAAACTTTTAATACATAGCATAAAAATATTAACTTGTGGCTAATCCAAAATCAGCCAAGCTAATTATAGCACAGAACTCACCGGAGATTTACATCAAGAGAAAAGAAAAAAGCAAATCAATCTCAAAAACAAATTTCTTCCGGGTCCAGATACATGGGAATCAAAAACCAGCAGTAGATCGATGAAAACTTTCTATTGAAATATTGAAAAAAAGAACTGAGTTTTATCAATAAAGTCACCACAAAGCGCTTTTTCCCCTTCTTTTTTGGTTGTTTTGGCCCATATGCTGTTGCGCACCACTGTAGCTTTAGGCTACTTTGAAGCTACTTACTGCCACCTAATGGTAATACGGTGTATTACAGGCTATAATTCATATCAATTCATAAAGTAATATGGGTTACACTCACAACTCAAGATTAATGAACTTTAAAAACAATGTTTAGACTGCTTGTCTCTTGTTGTTAAATCAACTTCATGAACTTTAATCTCTGAGTTAAAACCAAAAGAATATTCTTGTTGACTTAAATTGCATTTTCAAGGCAGCAGGAGGACTTTCATTTTCAAGTTAAACTACCTTCAAATGTTTTCCAGTGTACATATAATTTAAATTATCTAACTGACTGGTACAATTAATGTTCAACTCACCATGATGCCATTCCAACACTAAGCAAATATTTGTATCCAGTGTGTTTAAAAATCTTTGAGTTAATCATAAAAAAATGATTTTCTGGGAAATTTATTTGGAGTCTCAACTTGAACCCATTTGAGTTGATCCTGCTGTTCAGGCATTTTGAAGAACATTTACCTGGAAAAGCAGAAATATAGTCACCACAGTTCACTTCCTAATCTCTTCAGTAACATTCAAAAGCCACGCTGTGAAAGGAATTGGTCTTTGAAATCCAGATGTGAAAGTTCAGCATGACAGAAACTTGGTGATGCAGTATTAGGTGACCTGTCGAAAATTATTCATCACCTCATTTGATGATTTATTAATGTTCCAGGGAGGTGAGGAAATGGAAGAGATGGGACTGTCCTTCAATGCAGTATGTTCCAGTTTTTATTATTTATACAGAAGACCAATGAGGGTGTGAAGAGTTCTGCTTTTTTCAGTCCAAAAAGATTAAATCTTTAATCATGAGCAGGTTTGTTTTGTACAAATACCAGTGACAATCATGTTGATTTTCAAAACTAATGGTCTTGATTAGAATGAAATTAATGAAGAGAATAAAATACAGAGTAAAATCAAATCAAACATACACACAGAGGGATTTATTTGTAATATGACTAAAAGCTAATTTACGAAACATACTAAAGTTCTTGTCTGTCAAACATCTGAAAACAGAATCCACAGTTCATTGTGCTGCATTTGCAATTATTGCCTCGGGATAAAAATTTGTTCGGTTTGTACTTGTTCTGGTTACTTGATGTCTTGCGCATTTGAACAATGCCCTTTATATATCTGGTACTTAAGTTTATTTTTGCTTTAAAAAATAAATAAATGAATTAGAAAGAACAATGAATAACTTACTAGGTTGAAGCGATGTCCCACTTTGGCATCTTTTTCCTAGCTGTTTTTTAAGCTGCAATAGCACACTTTCACTATAAAATCCAGTGAAAGTGATTTCACTAGATCACTAGTGATCTTAGAGATCACTAAGAGAAGACTAGATCACTAGTGGTCTAGTCTCCTCACTAAGAGGAGACTCTCTTCTAAGGGAAGAGAAAACTGTTTCCCTTCAAAAGGAGATGGTTCTTTCAAAAAGGTCTCACAAAACAGAGTCTGTGCTCTGTTTTTATTTGCTTGGTATTATTCTAGATCAGGTTCTTCCCATGTTTGGACACCTTCAATCCTTGTATATATCCATTATATTGCTTCTATTTCAGTTTCGCATCACTTCTCTCTACATGGCATTCTTTAACGTTGGCCTTTCATAACCCTCAGATGATGCTTTCATTCTGAACTATGTAGAAGTTGAAAGTTGTTGGTGAAACTGGATGATTTAAGCTTTTCATCATTTCAGAAATGTACTCTTACATGTAGAGGACGTTGCGTGGGCTGAAGTACACATGGGTGCATGGCTGATTAAGCTTTCTGAGTGCACAAAGATGCGCTGTCGGGGCTCCTCCATCTATTAGGATGTGAGGAGTTAAATGAGGCGTACACCCCCACTGCTTTGCTCACCTCGCATTAAAACAACACTGGACACCCAGAGACCTTGTTAGATTATGTATAGCTGCACTTTTTATTGTTCAGCAGAAATTAAGCTTCGTACCACTTCACTTTTGATCTGAAGGGGAAAGGAAACCACAATGGAGATCAGCAATGACTCGTGAGTCATTGATTCATCAGGTGAATCTCTCATAGTCTCAGCTCAGGGATTGGTAAGAGCTTGACTACTGTCACATCAAAGCAGCCAGAAAGTAAGTATTATTCACACACAGATTATGAGAGCTGTTTGATATAGAAAGAGTGATTGTTGCTTATTTCTCTTTTTTGATGCTTGTGATGTTCAAAAAGCAGTATTAAAAGTACTGGATTTCTCTCTTTTTTGGACATCTCATCTGGAGAATACGGAAGAGGATTAGGGCCACTGGGGGAAAAAAAGACTACTGTCTTTTTCAAGAATTCTGACTTGTTTTTCAGAATTTATATTTTTTTTATCACGGACAAAGTCTGAATTCTGAAATTAAAGTCAGAATTTTGAGATTAAGGTGAAAATTC
This sequence comes from Poecilia formosa, assembly GCF_000485575.1. Lineage (NCBI taxonomy): Eukaryota > Metazoa > Chordata > Actinopteri > Cyprinodontiformes > Poeciliidae > Poecilia > Poecilia formosa. The sequence continues at coordinate 80,294 of NW_006800793.1, read as the reverse complement.
TCAGAAAAAAGTCAAAATTCCAACTTTTTTCTCAGAATTTTTAATTTTTCTCATACTTTTTGATTTTAATCTGAGAATTCTGACTTGATTTCAGAAGAAAGTCTGAATTCTGAGATTAAGGTCAAAATTCTCACTAAAAAAGTTTGAATTCTGACTTTTTTCAGTGGCCCTAATCTTTATTAGAGGATATACCATCATCCAGTGGCTTAAACTATAACATGCAACACACACATCTGAAACTCCTTTGAGCCTTTAATAGTGTCAGCTTGTCAGAATATCTCCAGTTCTTCAAGCAGTTCTATGATAGCTCAACAGCTTAAAGATCTTCCTGATAACTTCTGCTTTGAAATGCTACTGACTTCTCACTGCTTTTCTTCATAATATGGCACACTTAAAGGTGATGAAAGCAGATTGTTGCGTTAAGAATAGATGGACCTGTAAGTAGGGCTGGACAATAAATCAATAACAATATACATCGCAAAAGGCACCTTATCAATATCAATAGGTAATAAGTCTGATAGAATTTTCAATAGTTCCACTGAAGTTTGATCCAGAACTGCACAGGATTCTGGGAGATATTGGNGTTGAGAGAATAAATGGCCTCTCAAAATCAGGATGTGCCAACACCACACAGTTGAGGAGTGCAGCTTTAAGGTCTCCAAACGCTTTCTCACAAGCTGGAGTCCAGTCCTGGGGAGTTAGAACACGAAATGTTCCAGCTTTCCCATGCCCTTTGCCCTTCACTTTACGTTTCTGACCTGCGGTGAGGGCGTAAAGTGGCTTTGCGATGCGGGAACAAGCTGGAATAAAGTGCTGATAGAATAGCACCATGCCCAGGAATGACCTCACCTTCTTCTGGCATGGAGTGCAGCCATCCTCCTTCATGAGGCCCTTTTTGTCAAACCCGGAGATGACCCTTACCTTCTCCTGATCAACAGAAACACCACCAGCCTCCACAACATGGCCCAAGAACCTCACAGACCTCCTGAGAAAGTGACACTTTTTCTGGGCCAGCTTCAAGTTGTTAGCTCTCAGGCGACAGAAAACAATCTCTAGCCTCTTTAACGATTCCTCCTCAGAAGGTGCAAACACCAACAGGTCGTCTAGGTAACAGAGGAGGCTGGAAAAGTTCAAGTCACCAAAAACGTTGAGCATCATCCTCATGAAGGAAGCCGGGCTGTTGCATAAACCTTGTGGGAGACGGTTGTACTCATAGAGTCCAAGCGGCGTGGTAAAAGCTGTATAATGTTTGTCAGACTCATGGAGAGGGATGTTGTAGAAACCAGAGGTCAAGTCCATGGTGCTGAAAAGAGCATTCCCACCAAGAGCAGCGAGGCAGTCAGACTGATGGGGTAATGGATGAGCATCCTTGATGGTCTTAGCATTAAGCCAGCGGAAGTCAGTGCATATCCTCATGTCCCCAGACTTTTTCCACACCATAACAAGTGGGGAGGCATATTCACTAATAGACTTCCTTATGATACCCTTCATCTCCATCTCAGACAAGACCTCCCTCAGCTGCTGATAATGTGCTGGTGGGATGCGTCGATAAGGCAAGCGAAATGGCTGGTCATCAGTCAAGTGAATGCGATGGACAAAATCCCTAGCCTCACCACAGTCCAGTTTCCCCCTGGAGAACACATCCTGGTAAGAAACCACAAGTTCAGCCAGCCTTCTTTTAGTCTCACCTGACACCTCACAGCTCTCTATGTCGATGTCATGTAGACCACAATCTCTCAGCATCTGTGCTGGATCAGCACTGTGATGTGATGAGCTTGCTGAAACAGCAGAATGGTTGCAGTACACTTCAGATCTCCCCTGACTAAACGCAAAGTCCTCCACAGCAACACATGGGAAGACATCAGCGATTTTAGCATTGCGGCGCAGTTCTAGAGGTTTGTCTGTTGGGTTAAGAACCTTCATAGGGACCCAACGATCCCCCCACATGGGTGTTACTACACGACCCATCAAAATGTTTTTTGGAGTGGAACGAGCAGATGATGGCTCAACGACCACAGTGCCCCCTAATGACAGTGGTGAGGTGGGTGGAAGCTTCCCCCAAACCACATACTCCTGACGAGGAAGGAGGGTGACAGCCTGTCTGAGCCTGACCGTTCCAATCTTGTCAGGTAAAGTAGAGTTTGACCACCGAGAAACACAACTCAGCAGCTGCAAAAACTCCTCACACTCTGGGTTTGCAGTGTCTGATGTAATGAGTTCCCAGTACCTCGAATCAGTTTTCATTCTTTGAATAAGGGGCCGGAGCACATTGCTACCAATGATGAAGTCATCATGTTGGCCAGGTATCAAATATGTCGGTACTGTAAATTTGAAGCCATAGATCTCAATGTTCAACTCATAGATGCATCGAGGCTGCGTGAGAAGGCCACCACACCCGACGAGCACCACATTATCTGGGACTGCAAGAGGGATCAAATCAACACCCGCGGCTCTTAGTTTGCTCTCTGCCTCCACGCTCAATGTGCATGACATACTCCCAGAGTCCAACATACCCCTCAGTGTAGATCGGTCACTCACTGAAACTGAGGCATAGAACAAATCACTAGCCCTCTGAACTCTTTGTGACCCCAAGAAAACCACATCACTGTTCTCAGGTGAAGCGTTACAACACTCTGTATAAATAGAGTGTGCATCTAGTGCATTTGTGAGGGTATTATCCACACTGCCCATGCCGCCCCTCTCATCACACGGGCTCTCTAGTTTAAACTAGGGTACTGGGAGGACGGCTGCGGTGTTTGATGAGCAGGCTGAGGACAATCCCTTTTAATGTGTCCTGAGCCGAAGCAGTTGAGACACAGTCTGAACAGTCTGTATTGTGAATGTGTTGTATGCTCCTCCGAGCAACAAACCCTACATGGAGCATGCTGAGGACGTTTAGAACCACGTGTGTAACTCCCCATATGCTGACCATGTTGTTTTGTAGCAAGAGAAGCTGCACACAAAGACAGAACTTTATCAAACATCTCTGCCATCTGATGAGGTGGTTCGACTCCTGAACTGGAAGAAAAAGTTGGCTTGGGTAGACCTGCGTTCTGAAAGGGAGTCGGTTGTGGAGCAACATGCTGCTGTGGCTGCTGATATAAGGGCCCTGAAGCTGAAGAACGATCACATGCTAAAGCAGCTTGGGGATAACGGACAGCAAATGGTGCCACATCGGCTGGCAACGCAGCACTGGGTGACTGAGCACCAAGCTGAGGAAGACAGGAGAGAACAGCAGGGCCTGTAGATGAACCAACAGCCCTGTTCGTAGTAACCATTGGCCTCCTAAGGCTCGCAACATGGTTATCAAGTCGGCTCTGGACCTCAGCAGCAGTCCACTCCTCAATAGGTTTCAGCTGGAAGGAAAGAGCTAGACCAGGATCAGGACAATGGTTGATGAACATTGTAACAACTTCAGCTCCTGGATCCTCCACCTGCTTCCCCCTTCTACGCAAACACTCATCAGCTGCTTCAATAGACTTGTTCAGTCGAATCCAGTAGTCCATGGCTGTCTCCCCATCAGCAGGCAGGATATTATAGAAGTCCCTCATTGGTAAACTGGAGAAGATCAGCTCACCAAAGTTGCGTTTCAGAATATCAAAAACAGTAGAAACTAACTTGTCACTACATGACTGAGGCTGGCAGCGAAGCGACACCTGAACCACATCTCTAGCTTTCCCAATAAGTCTGGATGTGATGATCTCACACATTTCTACAGGGTTCACACATCTTATTCTTGACAGATAACATCTCATCAAACCCTCCCATTCCTGGATGGAGAAAGTGTCAGTGTGGTCACCTTTGAAATATGGTGGTGCCCTGATATCAGACTGAACCACAAACCTTGTTTGTGACTGATCGGTCGGGTCGCTGGGATGGCTGTCAGCAACCTGAGATTGTGATTGACTTTGTGGGTTTAGCCCACTCAGGTTCGTTGTAATGGCATCCCCAATCTGCTTAGCCAAATCAGCAATCACCCCACTCAGAGCCTCAGTAGAAACAAGTTGGCTAAGGTCAGACCTTGCATTGCCAATGGGTGTAGAAGCAGCAGCAGGGACAGGTGGGGGGTTCAGCTCAGACTGATCAACAGAACATTCATATGCACTAGAAGGCATAGGCCTACCCCTTCCAAAAGACATGTAATGTTGGCCCCTCCCCAAACTAAAAGTAACCCTCCGGTCCACTTCATCACCCTTAGAAGGGACGTCAGTGTCACACATTTTGTCAAACAGTAACAGAGAAACACTATTAAAAAGAACAATACGTCAGTCAGCAAAAAAAAAAAAAACAAAACTTATCTACAGGCAAAGGATAATAAACAGACTGGTTTCTTGTCTTCAAATTTGTTTTTTTTATTTTTTATTCATACAATTATGTACTGTTTCAAAATTATGTTTATTTTCCCAAAACAATAAAAAAAATTGACAAAATTAAAAATATGTCGTTTTTCACTTACTTCCCTTGTATAAAACAAGGTACACAAAACAGAGCAACAGAAACTTGACTTTGTTGCCAGGATACAGCAAACCAACGCCTGCCAGTCAAAGCGCAGGGCAAAGACGCGCGGCGCAGCGAAGGCGGAGCCCAGACATCAAAGGTGGGAAAGGCGCAGCGGAGCAGCAGCTTCAGCAGCGGAGATTCGACGATACAGCGGGTCAAACGGCACCAAGTGTAACCGGATCCTTTTCTGCGTTGTGCTGGTTATTGAGTGAACAGGCCGTGACNATATCAATAGGTAATAAGTCTGATAGAATTTTCAATAGTTCCACTGAAGTTTGATCCAGAACTGCACAGGATTCTGGGAGATATTGGCATAGAAAAGGCTTTAGCCACTCAACCTCTCATGGTCAGTCAAGCAAGGTTGATGGCATTAACTAACTCACTTACTCTTTGGTTGTCTAGCAACACCCTGTTCAGTAAGTTGTGCAGCAGCAGTTTAACCCTTTTACGCCGGAGTTTCAAGCGTCTGACTAAATAAATCTTCCTTATTTTAATTGTAAGTAGTTCTTTAAATGTCCTGTGAGATGATATACTTACCCATGTATCGATAACAACTGGAACTTTCAATATCCAGCAAGTTATTTTCGAAATATACCGTCTATTAAACGAGTGCCCCCCGGATTAATTACCTCTCTGCAGCTGCAGCTGTGAAGTTGCCGTATTAACCCGATACTTGCTGGAAAGTGCAACGTCTCTTCTTTCAGAAACCGTTGGAATTTTTCAGATAGCGCTACGTGTGGCGGAATTACGGTACTGCAAATTTGGATGTGTCGCCGCCGACACATCCCCGCCTAAAAAGGTTAAAGTTTTTCCATCATGCCTCATAACTCCTGGTTATGAAATCACTAGTTTGGTAGTATTTCAGATATCGACTGATTTGAAATGCTTATATTGTGATATGTTTTTCAGCCAAAACACATCATCCATCCATTTTCTTCCGCTTATCCGGGGTCGGGTCATGGGGGTAGCAGCTTCAGAAGAGGGACGAACCAGACTTCCCTCTCCCCACCCACTTCTTCCAGCTCCTCCGGGGGAACCCTAAGGCATTCCCAGGTCTAGGGGTCTTCATTCTGTTTTGCTTTTATCTCTGTGCTACAATCCACAGAGGTCTCCTGCCATCCCTAAAAAAATAACGCCCTGGGCGGTTGCCCATATTCCCAATGTCAGAAACCACAACTGTCTGCACCATTAAACATAGCAATTAACGGTAAGCAAAGCTCAACTATGAACACTGTCCAAGTTGCAATAAGCAAGAAGTAACCAAGCAGAAGGAGCACAGTGACTGTTCTCACCCTCCCTCCTGCTNGTGACTGTTCTCACCCTCCCTCCTGCTGCAATGTCCGCCACCATGACAGGAGATGAAAACAAAGAGCAATAAGCATGCTTTGTGTGCTTACATTGTTGTTTTATTTATTTGCCAATTAAATAAATTATTTATATATATATATACACGGCTCAGACGTCGCCCGGCCAAACAAGGTCTGCGTCAGGTGCTGGGAAACCAGAGCACCTTGATGAAAAATGGGCTACTGGAACAAGACGGAAATGGGCGAGAG
>NW_006800793.1:69820-73238 GCF_000485575.1 Poecilia formosa | reverse complement strand
CAGCTCAGACTGATCAACAGAACATTCATATGCACTAGAAGGCATAGGCCTACCCCTTCCAAATGACATGTAATGTTGGCCCCTCCCCAAACTAAAAGTAACCCTGCGGTCCACTTCATCACCCTTAGAAGGTACGTCAGTGTCAGACATTTCATCAAACAGTAACAGAGAAACACTATTAAAAAGAACAATGCATCAGTCAGCAAAAAAACTTATCTACAGGCAAAGGATAATAAACAGACTGGTTTCTTGTCTTCAATTTTTTTTTTGTTTTATTCGTACGATTATGTACTATTTCAAAATTATGTTTATTTTCCCAAAACAATAAAACAAATTGACAAAATTAAAAATATATCGTTTTTCACTTATTTCCCTTGTATAAAACAAGGTACACAGAACAGAGCAACAGAAACTTCACTTTGTTGCCAGGATACAGCAAACCAGCGCCTGCCAGTCAAAGCGCAGGGCAAAGGAGCGCGGCGCAGCGAAGGCGGAGCCCAGACCTCAAAGGCGGGAAAGGCGCAGCGGAGCAGCAGCTTCAGCAGCGGAGATTCGACAGCGGGTCAAACGGCACCAAGTGTAACCGGATCCTTTTCTGCGTTGTGCTGGTTATTGAGTGAACAGACCGTGACACAGTTTGTCTTTTAAAAGATGATTCTCCGTTTATTTCTGTCAAGAATACAAACAAAACAACCGTGTTAAAGGCTGCCCGCTCCAAGTCCTCTCCCGCAGGACAACATGACAAAAGGGGCGGGGAAACACCTCTCACAACTTACAAAAAAACTAAATCAACATTTTTGTACAACATACCTGTCAAGAATACAAACAAAACAACCGTGTTAAAGGCTGCCCGCTCCAAGTCCTACACAAAACAAAAGTATATAACAAAAATTAACTTAATAGATCTATAAATAAACTGAATATTTAGATGGAAAAATAAAACGCAGACACCTCTCCCGCAGGACAACATGACAAAAGGGGAGGGGCTAAGGGGCACAAAGAATTTAAAGACAATACCACAGAAGAAGAAATAAAAGGGAGGGGCTTCAATCTTAAAGTAACACGGTTAAAAGAATGACAGAGGTGTTTCAGTAAGATAAGGAACAAGACAAATAATCAAAAAAAGACATTTTGTGTAATTATAACAAAAGAGAATTACAACCAGGTTACACTAGCATAAGCTACAATGTACTCAAGAACATGTGGAGCCTCACAAGTATGTTGACTAACATGGACTTAGTCAATCACTGCCCTCCCTATGCATTGCTATTGCAGGTCCCAATAATACCTTCATTTCCAAGTTTCATTGAGTTAAGGGAATTATTCTACCGTGACAGTGTGGCTATGGATGGCATGTAAACGAATTGTCTTTTTGCCCTCCAGTGTTGTCCGCATGCGGGAAATTTCCGTATGTAGACAACAACATGCAGGGGGGCTATATTTGTAAATCTGATTTTGATTAAGTCAGTGCCTCACCAGCCATGACACGTCTCTTATGCTTGGGATTCTCTTACGCAGCATTTTGGGGAAATTGTAGTTGCAATTTTACAGAAGACCTACGGATTAAATACTTTAGAGACAATAATTTTAATCAATGCAGTTTCTAAATTTCAAATCTCAGAGAAAAACCTCCTTAGACATATTTTTGTGTAGAAGTACTTTTTTTATTTGCCTTTCCACAACTTTTACCAGTCTGACTGGAGGCTTATTGTGTGTGAGAGTCCTTGCATGGGTGTGTGTATTTAACGCAGGTGGTTCTCTACCTGCAGCTTTCAGGTCAGTATGTATCTGTGTTAATTACTTTCCTCGCTCTGTAATTCTGTTTTATGTTGGCTCATTAACCTGCTTCAAACTGACAGCTTCTGCTGCTGCCTTCTTCCTCTTCGCTTACTCTTGCTTTGCTCTCTTCTCAACTTTTACAGCTTCAACTTCTTTTTGTTTCTGAAGTTTGTGTTTTGTATTTCACCTATCCATCTGTCTACCCCCTTCTGCTCTCTTGCCATGGCGATTGAAGTGTCTCATTTGGTTTAAAGGCTATAATGTGCAATAAGCCCAGCTCTCATTCCTATATCTCCCTCCCATCAATCTCTGAATGTTTTGACACAAGGTGATTTTCATATGACTCTAAATGTTCGCTCTCAATGTCTAACCTCCACCTTCTGTGAAATTCATCCATGTTTCTGGCTTACAGTTCTCAGGTTTGTTTCTTATTCCTTATTTATCTTTGTGAATCATGCACCCATTTAAAATAACAGGATAGGAGCTGCCTCTCCTTGGGCTGCCACCTTATCGTGGTGGAGGGGTTTGAGTGTCCTAATGATCCTAGGAGCTATGCTGTCTGGGGCTTTATCCCTCTGGTAGGGTCACCCAAGGCAGACAGGTCCTAGGTGAGGAACCAGACAAAGTGCAGCCTGAAGACCCCTTATGACGGAAAACAACTTTGGATCTGGCGTTCCCTCGCCCAGACGCGGGTCACCAGGGCCCCACTCTGGAGCCAGGCCTGGAGGTGGGGCACGATGATGAGCGCCTGGTGGCCAGGCTTTTACCCACGGAGCCCGGCCGGGCTCAGCCCGAAGAGGAGACGTGGGTCCCCCTTCCAATGGGCTCACCTCCTGTCGGAGGGGCCAAAGGGGTCGGGTGTAATGTGTTATGGGTGGCAGCCGAGGGAGGTGACCCTGGCGGTCTGATCCTCGGCTGCAGAAGCTGGCTCTTGGGACGTGGAACGTCACCTCTCTGGTGGGGAAGGAACCGGAGCTAGTGTGTGAGGCTGAGAGGTTCCGGCTAGAAATAGTCGGCCTCACCTCGACACATGGCTCTGGTTCTGGAACCAGTCTCCTTGAGAAGGGCTGGACATACTTCCACTCTGGAGTTGCCCACGGTAAGAGGCGTCAGGCAGGAGTGGGCATACTTGTTGCCCCCCATCTTGGCGCCGGTACGTTGGGGTTTACCCCGGTGAACGAGAGGGTAGCCTCCCTACGCCTACGGGTAGGTGGACGGGTTCTGACTGTTGTCTGTGCTTACGGGCCGAACTTCAGTTCAGATTACCCACCCTTCTTGGAGTCCTTAGAGGGGGTACTGGAGAGTGCCCCTCCTGGGGACTTCCTTGTTCTACTGGGGGACTTCAACGCTCACATGGGCAATGACAGGGAGACCTAGAGGGGCGTGGTTGGGAGGAGCAGCCCCCCCGATCTGAACTCGAGCGGTGTTCTGTTGTTGGACTTCTGTGCTCGTCACGGATTGTCCATCACGAACAGCATGTTCATGTCCATATGTGCACTTGGCACCAGGACACCCTAGGCCGCAGTTCAATGATCAATTTTGTCATCGTTTCATCGGACCTGTGGCTGTATGTCTTGGACACTCGGGTGAAGAGAGGTGCGGAGCTGCCCACTTACCACTATCTGGTGGTGAGTTGGCT
>NW_006800793.1:67404-69352 GCF_000485575.1 Poecilia formosa | reverse complement strand
CCGTACGGCTTCGAGGCGATTCTGGTCCATCATCCGGCGTCTCGGGGGGGTAAGCAGTCCAGCACCAACACTGTTTATAGTGGGGATGGTGTTCTGCTGACCTCAACTCGGGATGTTGTGGGCTGGTGGGTGGAATACTTCGAAGACCTCCTCAATCCCACCAACATGCCTTCCATTGAGGAAGCTGAGCCTGGGGACTCTGGGTTGGGCTCTCCAATCTCTGGGGACAAGGTCGCTGAGTTGGTCAAAAAGCTCCTCAGTGGCAGGGCCCCGGGGGTGGATGAGATCCGCCCGGAGTTCCTTGAGGTTCTGGATGTTGCAGGGTTGTGTTGGCTCATGCGACTCTGCAGTATTGCATGGACATCGGGAGCAGTTCCCCTGGATTGACAGACTGGGGTGGTGGTCCCCCTGTTCAAAAAGGGGGACCGGAGAGTATGCTCCAATTACAGGGGGGTCACACTCTTAAGCCTCCCTGGTAAGGTCTATTCAGGGGTCCTGGAGAGGAGGGTCCGCCGGATAGTCGAACCTCGGATTCAGAAAGAGCAGAGTGGTTTTCGTCCTGGTGGTGGAACATTGGACCAGCTCTACACTCTCGGCAGGGTCCTGGAGCGTGCATGGGAGTTCGCCCAACCAGTCTACATGCGTTTTGTGGACTTGGAGAAGGCGTTCGACCGTGTCCCTTGGGGGGCCCTGTGGAGGGTTCTCCGGGAGTATGGGGTACCGGGCCGTTTGATAGGGCTGTCAGGTCCCTGTATTGACCGGTGTCAGAGTCTGGTCCGCGTTGCCGGCAGTAAGTCGGGCTCGTTTCCGGTGAGAGTTGGACTCCATCAAGGCTGCCCTTTGTCACCAATTCTGTTCATTACTTTCATGGACAGAATTGCTAGGCACAGCTGAGGTGTTGAGGGGATCCGTTTTGGTGACCTTAGGATCACATCTCTGCTTTTTGTGGATGATGTGGTCCTATTGGCTTCATCAAGCCGTGATCTGCAGCTCTCGCTGGAGCGGTTCGCAGCTGAGTGTGAAGCGGCCGGGATGAGACATAGTGCCTCCAAATCCGAGGGCATGGTCCTGAGCTTGAAAAGGGTAGAGTGCCTTCTCCGGGTCGGGGGGTGTGGGGGGGTGTCCTGCCCCAAGTGGAGGAGTTTAAGTATCTGGGGATCTTGTTCATGAATGAGGGAAGAAGGGAGTGGGAGATCGACAGGCGGATTGGTGCAGCGTCTGCCGTGAAATGGGTGCTGAGTCAAGAAGCAAAGCTCTCAATTTACCGGTCAATCTTCGTTCCCATATGAGCCCACATGAGCTTTGGGTCATGACCGAAATAACGAGATCACGGATACAAGCGGCCGAAATGGATTTCCTCCGCAGGGTGGCTGGGCTCTCCCTTAGAGATAGGGTGAGAAGCTCGGTCATCCGGGAGGGAATGAAGCTGCTTCCCCCGCGACCCGACCCCCGAAGCGGAAGAAAATGGATGGATGGATGGATGGATGGATGGATAGGAGCTGCAGTCTCCCGGCCATTNTGCGTGCGAGGACTGAGGCAAACATAGAGAACTGTGGCAAATGATAAAAGTTTTACGTGTGTGGGGTCGGTTGGTATGGAGCCCATTTCTAAACACTGACCAGACGTTAAACCCTCTGTTATCTTAGAACAAGTTATCTTTTGTTTTATTCCAATGTACAATGGGTTTGTTCTACAGTTATGATGGTAGTTATAAGTAGTCCAGTGTGTTTCACTTCATTTGAGGTAAGACTTAATATCAATGACTCTGTTAGCATTGCATTTGACACTGTAATACTAAATTACATCTTTATAATTGTTGCTATTAGTTTCACTTTACTTGAGGCAATAGTTAATATTAATGACACTGTAATAACACTTAATGACATTCATAACTGGTGCTACTTGTTCCACTTTAGTTGATGTAAAAGAAATTGTTAATGAGTCTGTT
>NW_006800793.1:64348-67394 GCF_000485575.1 Poecilia formosa | reverse complement strand
GTCCTGAGCTTGAAAAGGGTAGAATGCCTTCTCCAGGTCGGGGTGTGTGGGGGGTGTCCTGCCCCAAGTGGAGGAGTTTAAGTATCTGGGGATCTTGTTCATGAATGAGGGAAGAAGGGAGCGGGAGATCGACAGGCGGATTGGTGCAGCGTCTGCCGTGAAACGGGTGCTGAGTCAAGAAGCGAAGCTCTCAATTTACCGGTCGATCTTCGTTCCCACATGAGCCCACATGAGCTTTGGGTCATGACCAAAATAACAAGATCACAGATACAAGCGACCGAAATGGATTTCCTCCGCAGGGTGGCTGTGCTCTCCCTTAGAGATAGGGTGAGAAGCTCGGTCATCCGGGAGGGACTGAAGCTGCTTCCCCCGCGACCCGACCCCCGAAGCGGAAGAAAATGGATGGATGGATGGATGGATGGATGGATGGATGGATGGATGGATAGGAGCTGCAGTCTCCCGGCCATTAGTTGCAATTTTCTCTGCTTCAAGTATTTACTTGGGTCTTTTAACTGGTTGGATTTCCTTGAAAAAAAGAAGGAAAACAATCCTTCACAGAAATGGAACCATTACAAAAACCTCAAACTTTGCAGCAAAACCTTTTGATGTTAAATTTCAATAAAGATATGTATATTTTTTTGCAAAATAAAATAAGACTAGCATGATTTCACAATAGTAACAGACTTGTACTTAAGAAAAATTTTTTTTCGAACAAACACAAAAGATTCAGAATATGTAGATCTAATATTTTGAAGGATAGCATGATTAATTAGTTCTTAATAACATAATAACCACATTTAATAAAAACATGGATGGAAAATTATCAGAAGTTATTAATACACTTACAGTATCTTTGATTAATACTTTAACTGGGATTTTATTGTAATCTCACAAATTTTCTTGTGGGGAAAAAAATGTCTATTTAAGTCATTTTTTTATTTATTTATTTAATTTATTTATATTTACCTTTATTGAACTTATAATAGCCTCATCGAGGACTACGGTCTGTTTATGTGGGTTGGGCTGTACCTCTGTGCCACCACAGCACCCTGGTTGATACAGGAGCTTGTTATTTTCCTCTAGTGTTCCAAATTCAGGGTTCCTCATATACAAAGTGGAAACCACACAGAGAACAACCAGTCGCCATTCAACTTCAGACATATCTAGGGTTTTATTCAGACAATTAAATGCATAGAAAAACAGATCAGCATCACACCCAAACCATCAAGAAGTCCAAACCATAAAACAGACATTACCTGGAAAAGTAAAAGAATGAAAAAAAAAAAAAACCCCCGCAAAAATAAGAGAAAAATCGGTAATTTATTTGAAGGGGGCAGGGGCGGATCTAGCAAAAATATTTATGGGGTGACAAGAGGGGGCAGGGATTTTTTCAGGGGTGGCAGCATATGCCAGTATCTATGTATGTATCTATCTAGATAGATAATATGTCTCACTCTCACATTTGGCTTACACAGACCTAACATTAGATTTAATTTACTTGTTGCAAAATATTGTTTTTAACTTGCATTGTTTCAAAATGAGCTTCATGTAGCACTGAGGATTAAATATAATTTCTTAATATAGTATAGTTAATTATTTTTATGCATTTCATACTGCTGCTAATTGATATGTATTACTGGATTGGATTAGTCGCTATGTGATTCATTGTGTCCAGAAAACCATTTTATCCCAATGCAGGACAAGCAGAAATCTGTCACAAAAACATTAGTAGCCCCACCATTTGTTATCAATGACTTAAAATAAAGATGAGAAAACTGATGTTTGATAAATTGTCCATGATACAAATCTATAAACAGTTTGATTTCTGTTAGTTCTGTCAAGATGCAAAAGGGGAAGATTTTTCTTATGTTGGTGAATCGTTTTATTTAAATACTGTAGGAGCCTTAGTTTGATGACTATTATCGCCACGTTTTGCGAACAGAGGGGATTAGTTCAGTTTTTGTCGCTTGTTTAACTTTTATGAATTGCAGCGGCTGCAGTGCGCCACAATAAAGGTACAATAAATCTGATAAATAACCCTAACTAGACAGAACCTCTTCTATTCCGCCTTTTCTCGCTGTGTCGGCTTTACGCGCGGACCCGTTACCAGGGCAACCGACAAACAACAGCTCAACGAGCAGATAGAGCGGAGATTACCAATCAGGGGAATCAGCATAAAAAATAACAAACATTTCCCACACAAAAAAGTATCAAAAACACCAAAATAGAACATTCAGTCTGTTACATTTTGTTGTCAGGCTTGATGTCTATATTGTCATTGTTAATAAGTTTTCGCCTGAACACCGCGGGTGGTTGATTAGCTGATTTATTGATGACTTGGAGGGTGGGTTGTTTAGTGCTAACGGAACTAAAATACACCGAACTGCGCAGCACATGCTAAGGTTATCAATGTCAATACCAGGCCAGCAACAGTTAGGCTAGTATAACTGACCCACTGCTCACTTGTTCAATGTTTTCTTTAAATTAAAATAAAATTAAAACTTTTTCCTCACCTGTTAAATATGAAGCCCTTGTTATCTATGGCTGTCATAGCGTGGAATTAACAGCTAAACATTACGTCCTTTTTTTCCGGATTCTTTGAGTGATTGTAGTATTTTCCTGACCACCGATATTCCTGACCAATGGACAGCAATGACGATAAGTCACGTAATGTCCAGTCCACTAATATTATCCATCAATGCTGCTGGCGCTCTGTCCTTCTCTCGCGCTTCCCGCTACTTAGCAGTGGGTGTCAAGTTACATTGTGTTGCATTCAATGTTGTCGAAAAAAAGAGTTTCATGCGCTTAATTTCCGATTTGCCGTAACAATTTATTGCATTCATAGTCGCCAGCCGGGGTGTCAACAGGGGTGGCAAGGATCTCGTTTGGGGTGGCAGCTGCCACCCCATGCCACCCCAGTAGATCCGCCCCTGGAAGGGGGTTGAATAAGACTGTCATGACACTGTCATAAACATGACATAACACCTGTCATGAACATCAATAAGTCTTCACGAATATTTATGACTGTTGTCATAAAGCGTCATTC
>NW_006800793.1:60588-63597 GCF_000485575.1 Poecilia formosa | reverse complement strand
GAATGACGCTTTATGACAACAGTCATAAATATTCGTGAAGACTTATTGATGTTCATGACAGGTGTTATGTCATGTTTATGACAGTGTCATGACAGTCTTATTCAACCCCCTTCAAATAAAGTGTTACCGAAAAATCAAAGGCGCCTTTGGGAATTGCTCGTGCGGCTGCAAACAAAGCAATTTGGCTTGCTGCTGTGAAGTGGAGGTTTTTATTAAGTGGTGTAGTCCTAATTTTAATATATGCATTGAAGGTGTGTCCTCTCCTTCTAAACCTATAAGCAGTTTCAAATGACCTAGATGGGATGGTCTAAATGATTTTGTCACCTTCTTTGAGACCGATTCAAAACCAAAGATGAAGAGAAAGAAAGAGCAAAGGGTCCAGAGTGAGTAAAAGTCAGATAGAGCAGAGGTCATTCTCAAATAGGATTTCTCATGTCGGTTACATCTGGAATCTCTCCTGTTCCTCCCTTTCTAAACATTTGAACAAAGACCCTAGTTGTCAGAAAGAGATTTATTTTTCACCTAGACCTGGTTTTGTTTTTCTCCAGGTTTTTAGTGTCTTCCTTACCCCTAGAAAATCACCAAAGAATTTGACTTGTGAACAGACAGAACTTGTCTTTTTCTTCCTGTTTTTTATTTGAACTGCCCAGCATCTGTTTCCTTTTCTGAGCGATTCCTTAAAAAACAGATTCCTGCATTAAACCTAAAGTAACATATAGGCAATTTGAAACCCAATGTTCTTATTTTAAAACGCTGATGATTTTATATAATATTTTACACATATGGTTAAGTTTAAAAACTAGCATATTTTAATTTTATTTTCCTAACAGTTACTATTTTCTTTTGTAATGTAATTTTATTTCCTCCAAGCTTCTGCGTAGAGGAAATAACGCGTCAAGAAACGTGTCAAGAGACCGCCTTTTCCATGCGACAGCAGTAGCACATCTCCGTGACAGAAATGTAAACAATGGACGGAGTAGGGAGATGCGCATTTTGTTGCTGGAAAAACAGGAACTATATTGAGTTTCTGTCGCCAAGTCCGATTATTATAAGTGGCTTTGGGCTTGTTATTTCTAAAGTTGCTTGCAAATGTAAAGCTCGTTAAAAACAAGCTTTTTTGGGCTCGTTTTTGAACGTGAAGTTGCTTATTTGGGCTTGGAAATAAGCAGAGACACATAATCAGCCCCAGAATTTGTCTGACATCCTGACATCCAGTTAGTGTTAGTCAGGCCTTCCAGGTGAATCTATTCGCGGATGATCCGTCCCGCCGTGTCTTTGTTAACTGAATACGTAGATGCCTCATTGAGAGGCATCTACGCATTTAGAGTTCTCTAGACAATAGAGGAACACACAAAAAGATACAAAAATTACAAAAGGTCTTTTTTTTGTACTGTTGTAACCATTAAACAATCTCCCTTTCAGTTCAACCTTATAGGTGGAGACACATTGTTGATGTTACCATTATAAAATAACTTTCAATTAAGTTTTGGCAAAGTTTAATGCAATTTTCACAGGTGGCGGAACATTATTGCCAACAGATGCAGAAAGTAACTAAACAAGTTACTTTTAATGAAACTTAATTACTTTCCAAATCAAGTAATCAGTAATCCTATAACTAAGTTACTTTTTCAAAGAGTAATCAGTAATCCGATTAAAGTTACTTTTTCAAAGTAACTATCCCATCACTGATCATAGGCTACCTAATAAATATAATCTTGCATGTAATCGTTTATGTAGCATGTATTCTGAAAATATGATGGAGTACTGGGGCCACAATAAGAATATAATTGAAAAAAATTGCAAGAAGTTTCCAAGTTTGGCCCTAATACTTTGTTGTATAAAAGAAACAGGCACACATTTGTTTGTTAGAAGTAGACAGCAGGCGTCTGAGGTGGATTCCAATGTACTTTTCCAGACGGGAATTTGAAAACATGAGAATTCCCAAGTTACACTGAGTTGTCTGCAATGACCCATGAAAGTGATCATAACATGTTTTTGACTTTTACATGACATAAAAGTTTATTTTTCTGTTCAAACAGATGGGACCCCCCACCCCTCTTCTATCTGCAGACTGCAGAGCATCACACTGTGGGACACCTGAAACAGAATCTAGCTGGCTCTTCTACTTTTTCAGCTGACTGTTTCATTGAAGTCAATCTTTATTTAGAAATCTAAAAACACTTAAAGAAAGTGGAGACACACAAAGAAATGAGGCAGCTGCTTGACTGATTAAAGACTCTGTTTAAAATAGATCCAGACATTTTATTTTAGGAAGCAGCTGTGAAAACTCTTGAAGCAACACACAAGTTCAATGGACTTTTGTGTTGCTTGAGCCAAAGGAAACAACACTTTTTTTCAGAGAGGCCTGAGAAGGCTTGTATAGTTGGCTCAAAGTGGTTGAAAGTGAGGCTGTCAAGTGAGTGTCCTCACATGAACGTCCTCTGGTTCTCATGAAAAACGAGGAGTCGGCAAAAGAAACATCTGATGTTTCATCCCCCATCTGGTCTGTATCAAACACACATCTACAGTCATTCATCTTCACACCAACACACACACACACGCACACATGCATGTACTTGCTTATCCACAATGTTGGCAGTCAGCCATGCTCACAGATGCTCCTTCCGATACACATAGGCAGCCACTATTTGGTGAGTTGAATCTCTGTGTTTATGTGTCTGACCACACAGTAACAGGCCATAGTTATTTAAAGACTCTCAGGGGAAAAAGACATCTGGACACACATTGTTCCTTTGTACATTTGTATAGATAGATCTCCACTGCATTCTTTCAAAGAGAGAAGGCAATACAACCATTGCATTTATTTTAGGCAATTAATGATGAATTTGGACTCCTTTTTTCAGCATGGAATGATCATAGAACTTTAACCTTCAATTACCTTCAAAAATAAGACAATAAATTATTGCCAATGTTATGAGAATAAAATCATTAACTTCTGGCTCGTTATATTCTGTTGTCCTCCCGGATTCATTGATTCCATGCATGGAA
>NW_006800793.1:46544-60578 GCF_000485575.1 Poecilia formosa | reverse complement strand
TTGAAAATGTTTTTCCACATAGAGGCTTTTGAAAATGTTTTTCCACATAGAGGCTTTTGAAAATGTTTTTCCACATAGAGGCTTTTGAAAATGTTTTTCCACATAGAGGCTTTTGAAAATGTATGACGCTCCACGTCATACATTTTCAGAGTTTATTCTAACATTTAAAAGTATAAAATCACATTGACAACACAGATACTTCAAACACACTAAAACAGACATTCATTTACCTGAGACAAATAGAAAGAAAGAAAGAAAGAAAGAAAGAAAGAAAGAAAGAAAGAAAGAAAGAAAGAAAGAAAGAAAGAAAGAAAGAAAGGCAAAGACATCTTTGGAGAGTTGCAAAAGCAAATCTAGTTTGTTCCTCACGTGTACAAAGTTTTATAGTAAAGGCGTATTCTTCTCTTAATTTATTCAAATAGGGCGTATCTTTGCTCATCCAACCAGGAGCTATCTATGACCCTCTTAAAAGTTAGAAACTCCCTACAATTTGTTTTCAAGATCAAACACCAGTTGTCTCCTTTATCTAAACAAAGTGGAAGCAGAGACTCTCCTCCACTGGCCTGAACTCCTGCTGTTTAATGGCTTTTCACAGATCAGTGTGAAGCTGGAACTTCTCCTGATTGTTTCCCACACAGACAAAAGGCAGATCAAAAGATTTAGCAGGCAATCTGATGCAACTACAGGTAACATAAAGATTAGTCCAAAAACTATATTTAGGCTATTTCAATCAAGACATGTTGCTAAGTTTTAAAACTAGCATATTTTAAATTTATTTTCTTAGAGCCAGTTAAAGCTGTAAATACATTTTCAGAAACATGGACACACCCCGTGTAATAGTTGGTTAAAGCTACAGTATGACTTTTATGTAAAAAAAAAAAAATAATAAAAAAAAATAAATCTACATATTTATTGAAACTGTCATTGTGCCATGAATGCATAGCATGAGAAAGATAGGCCATAAAAAAATCAAGCTCCCCTGCCCCAGTGCTAACTTGAAACAACCAATCAGAGCCAAGAGGAGGGTCTTAGTGCTGTTGGCCATTATCAATAAAATAAAGCAAGTTATTTTCTTTAATTGCAGTGTTTCCATTACGCAAATTTATTTTTGAAATGTCAAATTGTGCAGTATTATGGTCAATGGAAGGAAGCACAGCTCATGACAAAGAGCATGGTGAGGATGGTGCTTGGCAAATTAGTTTGCATTTGAAACGCTAAAAGAGTGGTTCCCAAACTTTTTCTCCTGGGCCCCCCCTATGGATTACAAATAGCTGTCTGGTTGAACGATGTGTGTGAGGGGTGGGGGGGCCAACTTTTTTGGGAGCAAAATGAATGTACCCAGCTGGACATAGACAACAACATCAGTAGCCTACAGGCTACTTGTTAAGATTAAGGTGCTGTGTTTATATTAGCTAGTCATCTTTTAGCTAACTTTACCAGCATCCAGCAGCTTTACTCAACAGTCGATTTGTTTGGGGGAAAAACTGTGAAAAGTTTTTTGCGTTTTGCTGGTTTGCTGCCGTGATTCTAACACACCTGCAGCAGCAGTGGTCTCCTTCACAGCTGCACAGGTGTAAACCCAGCACAAGCGTCATAGCGCTCATGTTGCGTTTAAAGGTGTCTCGGAAAAACAGGTTACCACACGTTAACAACGGATTAAACAGTTTTAACTGCTGATAAAAGTGACAGAGGACACAGATATGGGAAGTGTGGAAGCCTCTACTGCAGGGGTCCCCAAACATTTTCCTGTGAGGGCCACATAACTTTTCCCTTCTCCGGTGGGGGGCCGGAGTCAGTTTGTAACAGAAAAAGTGTGACATTGCAGGAGTGCCTATAAATGTAAAAATTAATTGTTTTCCAGAAAGCACGATCAAATAACCCTCTCTGGGTTCTTAACAGAATAAATTCAGGAAGGATTATAGTCCGTATTTTCCAAACTATAAGCCACAACCCCAAAGTTTTTTTTAAAAAACCCAGTAAACATTCACATATAAGCCGCAGATATCTCTGCCGCTCCAGGTTTTCCACAATGATGCAGCAGCAGCAGAGGGGGGCGGACACCCAACATTTGAGTTATAACAGGTCAATTGAATATCACATTTATTACGGTTGAAAAAGAAAAAGTTGCCAAGTTTAGATTTAACTGAACTGATTACAGTAGTTTTCGAACGGTAACTGTAACGGTAAAAGTCCTGATCCTTCATGTCTGCTACTAGCATGTGCTAAATGAAAATGGGCGCCTTCTTCTTCTTCTTCTTCTTCTTCTTCTTCTTCTTCTTCTTCTTCTTTAGATTTCAACAGCAGTTTGCATCCATTATTGTTGCACTACTGCCATCTACTGGATCCTAATATCTATACCTCAAATTCTCATAATGATCCCAGTATTATTTTAAAAAACGAAAAATCTTCTTTTTCCCCTCAATACTATTTAATGGATCAACAACATTCTCAAATTTTAATTCCCTATTCAAACCTAATTCCATTCTAATGGGCGCTTTCTTCTTTTATTTCCAATTTTGACTTCCAATGATTCACTTCCTGCTAAAGAGCCCCCTGGTGGTTGGAAGAAAAATTCACATGTAAGTGGCTTATAGTCCGGAAAATACGGTATGTGAAAAAAAATCTGAATGCTCTCTGGTATTGTTCAGGGGGCCGGACCAAATGTGGAGGCGGGCCGGATCTGGCCCGCGGGCCGTAGTTTGGGGACCACTGGTTTACAGCATAATTCTTGCTGTTTCTTCTCTGTTTCCCAGTTCAGCTTCACCATGTCGGTATTTAGCTATAAAGATGCTACGAGTCAGAGCCCAACATGCTGAAAATGTCTTTTTCTGGATGTGAAGGAAATATATATGTATTTTCTATTTCACTTTTGGATAATTTCTCTTTTATCCTTAGCTTTAGTCTGTGAACCAGGACGTATCAGAAGTCATTGAGTTCTCCCAGTGTGACCAGCAGACTGAAGCACTGCCTGTGACCAGTGTTCCCAGTATAATAAATAAATGTTTTATTCTTTCACTTTTTGTGTATTTTTAAATATCTCAATCTGAAGTATTAGTGTATTAATACAGCTTATGTAATGAAATAAAAATAATTTACTCTGTTAGAATTATTTTCACTCTTTGCTGTCAATAGCCGAGTTTATGTATACTGTAATATTTTTTCTCTGGAAAAAAGAAAAATATGTAGTTTAATGTTTGACAATGACTGATTTATAAATCAAAAGTCATTTCTCAATAATGTATAAAAAATAAATACATGAAAATTATTTGTTTCTTGTCTTGAAACGTTAAATGTACATTAAATTATAGAATTATGTAAATATGTTCTTTAATTAAACACTGTAAAAGTGTCTGTTCATCGATGTCATTATAAAAATGATCAGAATCATTTCTATCAAATAAAAACATTGTGCTCTTTATTCAGAAATGCCCCAAAACAATTAAATAATCACATCAAAAGTTAGAAACTCTCTTTAGTCATTTCTTAGATTGCCAAAAATATTACTGTGTGTAAGAAAATGTGTCAATGACAGGAATTAATTTATAATACTTTGTCGAACGGCAATTTCTGAAGTTTAGTCCTTTTACTTGTATTAGCTTACTGGCACATATTCCACATTTAATATGGCGGACGCTGCGACATATCGCAGCAACGAGCCGACCCGCTCCATGAGGCGTCTACGTGTTCATGTCTATGATCCCGCTACAACAATTTAGCTGACCTTATTATTTCCTGTATTTTGTTTTGGTCATAATTGTTACAATTAGTCTTGATATGTGTGTGTGATAGGCATGTCATTTTCCGTATCCCGTATCGGTTCAATACGGGACGCAACATTTAACAGCCAAATACGGGACAATTCCGTATTTTACGGGACGGGTGGCAACCCTAAGTAACGATGATGAAAAGGACTGGAGGAGAAGAGATATTTCTCAGAGTACTTGAATTACAGCCACAAAAACAGGAAGTACCCCAGCCCTTTCAGATGCAGCTTCCGGTTGTCGTGAAAAAAGTCTGTGCTGCAGTTGTATCTAATCAACCAAAAGGCTGCCATTGAAGCCTGAAGACACTGCCCCTCATTGTCATATTAAAGCAGAAACGAATAGGGGAAAATAAAATGTGATAAAAAAATAAAAAAATAAGGAAATACTTAATGAGTAAGGGAAATTGGAAAATGGGAAAATTACTTTTTTCCAAACAAATATTAAATGAAAATTAGATAAAAGAAAAATGGGTAAATAAAAAAGGGACACATGAGAAATTGATTAATGAAACTGGAAAATAGAAAATTGGGTTAATGAAAAAGGGAAATTGAAAAGTGGTTAAATTAAAAAATAGATTAATGAAAAATGGGTAAATAGATAAAGGGATAAATGAAAAATGGACAAATGAAAATATGATAAAAGAAAAGGGGAAATTGAAAAATGGATAATATGAAAAATAGATTAATGAAAAATAGATTAATGAAAATGGGAAATTAAAAAAGTGATAATATGAAAAATAAATAAAAAAAATTGGTTTATGAAAAAGGGAAATTGAAAAGTGGTTAAATGAAAAATAGATTAATGAAAAATGGGTAAATGGATAAAGGGATAAATGAAAACTGGGTAAACAAAAAAGGGAAAAATAAAAATTGGACAAATGAAAATGGGAACATAAAAATGCCTAAATTAATCTGGGAATAAATAAATGTATAAATGAACAAATATAAATGGGACTAAAAACGACAATTACTTATTTATTTCACCCATTTATTTATTTATTTATTTCATTTAGGGTGAAATGGCTCTCCATAAAACAGCTTGCAGAAAGATCATGATATAAGGCTTAGTTGCTTGATGAAATTCCCCACACATCTCAAAAACTGCACAGTTAAATGCGGCACACACAGCTTGTGTTTTCAATGGATCAATCATGTGATGTGAATGGACAAAATGATCATAGTGGCATATTTATTACAGAAGTATGATCTTAAAGGGGCCGTTTGACTTTTTTATAATTTCTGTCAATGTGACTGAACAACTGAGTCCTTATCTCAGCAAACCATAAAACTTTTCGCCATATGGCATTTGGGTTGTCCTTAAGGGCAGCTGTAGATTTGCAGATTTAATGCTGAATGATAGTCTCTGCTAGTCCTGTCTCCCATGTTGCATTACCCAGAATATTTGCGCATTTACTGTTGGAGCTGAAAGTGATAGTCTACATTTTGAGGGAGATGCTTCTTCTTTGATCTCTCAAATATATATTTTAAAAAAGGTCCCATTTACCGAAAAAATACATTTGTTTTGCTGATGTCAGCTGCTTGACTTGGGATCATGACACACTGCACCGAAGCAAAGCAAAATCCTCATAGTTTGAATTAATAACAATAAATATGTGTGTCATATCCGCAAAGTTTAATCCTTCTGTGGTTGTGACATGATGGTTGTTCAGGAGGCTCCACTTCTGCTTCGGGGTCAAAGATGTACGGTGGTACCACTGTGCATCTATTTGTAGCCATTTTCACATGTCTGAGGTGTTAATATAAACACTGAGTTAGGAAGAGGGCTCAGCCAGCAGCAGCTTATTTGCATAATCGTGATGTAGCTTTAAAACAGTTCATTCCTAAATTAGCTCAAAATAGGCAGAACTAAATAGGTGAAATTTCAATATCTGAGAATAATTTTTTATATTAAATCTAATTAACATGTTTTGTATAGCCCACAGACGTATCGTAGCTTGTTCAAAGACGTATAATAGTGGGCCTTTAAGCTAAAAAACAAAGCAGTGAAAATGACTGACACAATAGATGATAAGTTTCTTTCCTTTTACGTTTTGCTGCAGAAGCAATCCTTTGTGCCAAACCTCTGAGCAGTCTTTGGCTGTCTGTCAGAACGCCTTTCTGCAGAGGAAAGCAGCAACTTCAAGGTACCAACTTGCTGATTAATGACAGACTGAGAGCAGGAAACTTGCAAAGCTGAACAAATGAGACATGAACCTGACACCTGCCCAGGCAGCATTATAAAGAGTGTGAATGAAAATAGATGAGTGCTGCAAAAACGAATAATCAAGTAACTCAATTTCCAAACGAAGGAGCTCGATTACACAATGCACTCAGGATAGATCTGAGAAAATTTGACTGGAAAAAGTGACGTCAAGAAAGATTTATCTGAACCTGGCTGTCAGTCAGGCAATGACAAAGTACAGATTCAGCCTGAGCATGCTCAACTAAAATGTTTTCATAAGATAAATTCAGTTCACTCACAATAAGGTAATAGAGAGACTTGGAGATGTAAAAGTAGAATGTGTTTAGGAGTCTGGTCAAGTCTAAAAAGTCTTGACTCTGAAAAGAAGATTCTCCACTCAAGTTTCAGAGCCAGGTTGAACAATCAACATGTACAGTATATGCTGCAAAAAAAAGTTAATCCTTTTCCTCTGTCATCACAGTAGTTTAAGTCTCAAAGTTATTGTAGTTCCTTTCATGATGCCCTGTACATCAACATCAACTGTATCTTGCACCCACTGTTAAGATACCGTCTACACTAAGTCCTGTCCATGTCAGCATGAAGCAGTTTATACAGTGCACTCTTCAGTCACTCTAGGGTTTTTGGTTCTTGAGGGTTCCACCACTTTCAGTTCGTAAAATGCATGAAATGCATGAAAACCCTTCAGGTCAACTGCTTGTACAGAAAGGCTGATTTTCTCAGCCTTTCAGATTGTGTATAATTCCTCCTACCGAACATACTTCAGTCTTTATATTCAAGTACTGTTTACAGCAGGAGCCCCCAAACTTTTTCCTGTGAGGGCCACATAATTTTTCTCTGGTTGGGGGCCGGAGTCAGTTTGTAACAGAAAAAGTGTGACGATTGCAGGAGTGCCTAAATGTAAAAATTTATTGTTTCCAGAAAGCACGATCAAATAACCCTCTCTGGGTTCTTAACAGAAAAAATCCAGGAAGGATTGTAGTCCGTATTTTCCAAACTATGAGCTGCACCGGATTATAAGCCACAACCCCAAAGTTTAAAAAAAAAAACCCAGTAAACATACACACATAAGCCGCAGATATCTCTGCCGCTCTTGGTTTTCCACAACGATGCCTCAGCAGCAGAGGGGGGCGGACACCCAACATTTGAGTCATAACAGGTCAATCGAATATCACATTTATTACGGTTGAAAAAGAAAAAGTTGCCAAGTTTAGATTTAACTGAACTGATTACGGTAGTTTCCAAATGGTAACTGTAACAGTAAAAGTCCTGATCCTTCATGTCTACTAGCATGAGCTAAATAAAAATGGGCGCTTTCTTCTTCTTCTTTAGATTCCAACAGCAGCTTGCATCCATTATTGTTGCACTACTGCCATCTACTGGATCCTAATATCTATACCTCAAATTCTCATGATGCTCGTATTATTTTTAAAAACGAAAAATCTTCTTTTTCCCCTCAATGCTATTTAATGGATCAACAACATTCTCAAATTTTAATTCCCTATTCAAACCTAATTCCATTTTAATGGGCGCTTTCTTCTTTTATTTCTAATTTTGACTTCCAATGATTCACTTCCTGCTAAAGAGCCCCCTGGTGGTTGAAGAAAAATTCACATATAAGCCGCACCGGGCTATAAGCCGCAAGGTTCAAAGCTTAGGAAAAAAGTAGCGGCTTTATAGTCCGGAAAATACGGTATATAAAAAAATATCTAAATGCTCTCTGGTATTGTTCAGGGGGCCGGACCAAATGTGGGCCGTAGTTTGGGGACCACTGGTTTATATCAGTAAGTATCTTCGAACAGAAGGTGACTCTGAATTATTTCTTAATTTAGATAACAGTCTCTTATATTAAACTTCTCCAAATGAAACAATAAAAATTGGGTGTAATTTACATTAAACACATTGAGCATATTTAACAATTGTACATGAGATGCAAAACAGTTCATTCATGAGTTTAGCCCTTCTTGTTTCCACAATAAACCAAGGTAATAAAATATACTAGTGGTTGATTATGCAATGGTTTGTTTCAAAACATAAGTAAGAACAGACAACATAGCAATAAATGTGTAAGAGTTGGCAAAAGCAAGAAGTGAGAGGAGCTAATATAGAAGCCCCCAATTATTCAGCTTGCATGTTTTGGACTGGAACAGAAAATTTCAATCTCTGAGGGAAAGAGAGAGAATGCAAACATGACACCTTGCTGGGATTTGAAGCCAGTGGTTTTTTGTCATGAATCAACAGAGCCAGACCCTTCATTATTGTGCCTCCCAATTTTATTATTTCCATTTAATTTAGATTTTAAAGACTCCATTTTCCCTTTGGCTGCTTTATAATTTCACCAGGTTTTCTTCTGAGGTGTCAGCTGGTTATCTTTTGCCACCCAAAGTCACTGTGTAATGGGGTGAAATTTCTTTATGTGAAAAGCACATTTCTTGTTCTGTTTCTGTCACTACACTTATTATATTACATGTGTAACATTATAATGCTATATTATGTGTTATGCAATTTTATACATTTTCATTTGAAAGACTATAAAACATCCTACAGAACTGTCTTCTTGCAGGCTACTTCAAATATCCTCATAGGTTTAGTCCAAATACATTCTTGTACACAAATGTGACAGCTCTGGATCTCAAAATATGAGGGGTCTGTGACCTTGCAAAGTTATTTTGCTATTTGTTTATCAGAATGCCTGACAGCACTTGGAAAAGTTTCTCTTAGACAAGAGCGAGCAGAACATTTCTTAGGTTTAGTAACACTAACTTTAATTTATTTAATTTGGAATTCTAAAAACTCTAGGTCTAACATCCAGATTTGGAAGAGGTTCGTTTTGGTTAATTTACAAAATTACAAGAAAAGAAAACATAATAAAAGACTATTTTACAACTAAAACATCTATATTTTACGTTACTCTTTAGCTTGATCAAATATTAACAAACCTCTTAAATTATATTTACTTTTTTCCAGTAAAATATTTTACTGAAAATATTCTTATTTTCAGTAAAATATATGAAAATAACATTTAAAGCATGGAGAAAAGTTGTTACATTTTAAAGTTTTACTTTGAATAAAAAGTTTATTAGTTGATTGTCAGAAGGCTGAAGAGTAAATGTACCACATATGCACTGATTCTGAGATGAAACACAGGTGATAGATTGCACAAAATATTACATCTGCCCCTTATGGTAGAAATAATTAGACTAGATTTGTCGGGCTAAACGAATCACACATTAACGTATATCACAGAATATTAACAGCGTTCCATTTGCAGATTGTTGAGCCACACAAGAACATATTTGAATTTACTTGTGGTTGTAAAGCCACAAGGATGCTTTCATAAAAGCAAAAAAATGAAAGTTTTAAACCACATAGGCAGCTTCTGTTGTGGAAGTTTACTATTTTGTTTTAGAGCCAAGTAATGGACACAAACATGGTGTGCATGACTCCATATTCATCAGCTGCATATCTACACGATTGTTAGTAGGCGTAAATGTCTCCACCTGATGAATCTTCAGCCTTCTCCACCTCCTCTGGGAAATATGTGGCTCATTTATTTGGTAAAATTTTCCACTGTGTTCATCAGCTCATCTCTAACATGCCTCTGGGATGTACAGTGGCATATTAGAGCCTTCCCTTTGAAAACAGCTGCCAGATGCAACTAAAGTAAAAGCAGGGCGAGTGGCTGGCAGCATTAAAGGGAAAAGATACATGCTGTTAAATTTTCTTAAAGCAAAAAAGTACATCAGATTCCGGTGATAATTGCTTGGATCATAACTGTCTTATACAATATGCTTGATTAAATGTTTGATCAATTGTGTGGCACAGATCAGGGGCCTCATGCATAAAGCTACGTGCGCACAAAAAATGTGCAGCGCCATATTTTACGCACAAGTCGGCATGTATAAAAATTTACTTTGCGTAAAGGTTTGCGTAAATATACGCACACCTTTTCCCTGGCGTGAAAATGTGCGGCAGCCACGCAAACTTTTTCTGTGAACAATATCAAACCACAAAGCGTCAAAACTCACCTAAATACACTGAAATCTGATTACATTCAGGGATATTTAGACCAAGAAGCACCAAACCGATGTATTTTTTTTCATGATTTTAATATTTTAATGTTTAAACGTAAACGATTAAACTGAACCGCATTTATTTCCATACAATAAGCTAACACGCACACAAAATAAAGAAAACAAAAATAAAAGGATGTAAAAACCTCACTATAATGTAAATAACACATTTCCTCAGTTTTTGTCTCATTAAGATAAGACTGGGGCAATTTCATTCTCACTGCAAAAAGAAAACAGGTTTGGATCAGCAGAATAACTCCAAACAGGTTTGATTATTTTTAAGGTGATCAAGGTGTGTAACTTAATAATATTTAAAATTTACTGTAAACGTCTGAGAAACATAACACATAGGTATGACGGATTTATAAGAAATCTGCTGAGTAAGCAGTATGTAATGTAACATCGATGTGCGCATGCGCATAACCATAAGGTATGCTGAATTGACGGGTGTGACACATAGTCAGAACACCGCACCGCGCACAGGGTAAAACACTCAGAGTTCAGTTGATCTGTTTGGATCAGACAGATCCAACTGACTGATGGATTAGCGCAGATTTTTCTGGATATGGGAACCAGGAGGAAGTGCGTTCAGACCCCAGCGGGTGAAGTGATGCTAATTTAAGTGAAGTCGCTTAATTTAATTTATTAAAAGTTATTGGGGCCTCAGTCAGTGGTTTTTGTCGCTACGGAGAAAAATGCAGATGCATTTATCTATTTAATTTGTGATGGGATCTGGATTCACGGTGAATATTAACTAAACCGCATAAAATGCGGCTAAATAGCGATGTTAATATGATTGTAATTTGACGGATAAAAATAGTACATGACAGATTTTTTTTTTATGTTGTCGGTCAAGATAACGGATAACAAAAGTCTAGCCTGGCTGGAATCCAGAAACCATGGACACGCCCACCAGGAAATGCAGCCTCATAGCAACCTCTGGTGGACAAAAGGAGGAAAACAGAAAACGACCAACCCAGTTCCCAACAGAATGGACCTTACCAAGCTCCGTGGCTGCATGTCTCACAAACAAAGCCTCGCGGAGCTTAGTTTCTATGTGTAAACATGGCGTCTTTCATTTCGACTGACTCTCTGCAGAGTATTTCTGAGTCGATTAGCGTAGCATTTCTGCCGGATTTTCACAAAATATCAGCCACGACTATGGACAAGGGGAACCAACAAGTTCATGTCATCTTTTATGGACGACATCAAGGTGTTTGAGCCACGGGATGCCTCCAACATTGAGCGCGTCACAGCTAAATGCTACCGGTCGATGAGGAAAACAGCAGATCCTCACACCTCAGCATAAATATACTGTGGACAAGATCACTGATGCCTGTTGTTCTTGCAAGGCTGGGTAAGTCGGCATTCATGGTTTTGAGGGTTACTTTTGGAATCAGTGATTTCTGGTGTTAGCAAATGTTTGAGTGTGCCTAGGCCTGATACTCGGTGCTAGCGTGGCTAACACAATTACAGTTTAGTAAAAAGCCTTTTCAGGTAAAATAAAATCTTTAATGTATGTCAGATACGGTACACATTGCATATCGATCTGTTCAGCTAACGTAAGACTGTAACAGACAGGCTTCAAGGTGTAGAAGTTGTATCGGCACTGCCGTTATGCTGTACTTAGCTAAAAGGTTTTCATAATGGATATTTTTATTACTGAAGCTGGGTTAAATGGATAAACAATCACTCAAAATATCCCCATTCACTAAACACAAAGAAAGCAAAGTAATAATACTTACACCAGCACACACTCATTTGTTCTTATTGATCCTACGACGATAGAGCTGCAAATGCGGTCGTCCACAATCTTTGATCCAAGCAAGGCATCCCGTTTCAGATTTAGGAAATCTGTGAATTTTAGTTCCACAAATACTATCAGGATACCTGACATCGCCTGTACAGATTCCCCACTGACAGTGGAGAACCATTCTTTTTCGAGTCCTGACGCAAAAACTTTCTGCCGGTCTGCTAAACCACAATGTACATTAGCATGTGTTTCCTACTGTGGCTTGTGTTTGTGAGACGGTCACGCACGTGGTAGCTGCGCTGTGACGTGAAATGGGCATTAGCCAATGAAACACGGCCCCCGGTGGTAAGGTCCATGTGCCCAGGACCACTACAGAGGTGAATTCTTTAAAGTACTGGATGTTGTGGAAGCACAGCTCAATGAACTATTAAACCAGGATGACGTGCTGACTTTGCAAAAGTTGGAAGAGACACTTCTCAGTGGTGAGATTGATGCTGATTGGAAATACCCAGAGTTGAACAGAGAGTTACTTTCAGAGCAGCTTTCTACTGAATTACTCATTTAGCAACAGCACAGCTGCAGGGATCATTGGTGGACTGCCTGGAGAGGTCCGTCGACTTTTTGGGCAAGTGGAAACCCTGATCAGGTTGCTTTTGGTAGTCCCCGTCCCCGTTTCATCCTTTGAGGCAGAGTTTTAGTGCATTCCATAGGCTCAAAACGTGACTCCGGTCTACAATGACTCAAAACAGACATAATCATGTTGCTGTCTGTCATGTCCATAAGGATAAACTTGACTTACTGGACAAGAAGTCAATTTGCAAGCAGCTTGTGACTGCAAATGAGAGACGGAGAAAAAAACATTTTGGCCCTTTTGCCTAAGCCAGTGCTTGTCATCCTTTCATGTGTCTGGCACATTTTTGGCAAATTATAAATGCAGGGCTGCAAAGTGCAACTGTTCAATAGCATGGAGGTGTTGATATCCACCTCGGGGTGTGGAGTCTATAAAGGGAAGAAACAAAATTAAATCAGCAATGCTTTGTAAACTCAATGTCTCAATGCTAACTGCTTTTCCAGCAGTAAAAGCATACTATTGTCAGTGAGCTAAGAAGCTTGTCTATTAAATGTAAGATGTATTAGTTTTATTTATTGTTGGTTATTATTTTTTTCATTTTTGATTTGATTTTATTAGTCATACAACCAGAGTTTCAAACTGAATAGGCATATTTTGATTGCTTTTTATGTTTGTTTTTTACTTATTATAAACGTGAATAATTTGTTTGCTACATTATCTGAGAGGACTCCTTCATGTCAGAATTTTGATTAATTAAAGAGTCAGTTCTATGGCCAGTCAACCTACATAAATGCATTTTTGACCAGTATTACAAGTTTGACAAATAAAACATATCAAACTTTGTGCTTGTGTTTGCACTAAATTATTTTTAATCTTGTGCACACACCATATAAGGTAAGCATACAGCCCATGAATCACATGTCTTTATGCTTGAATAGAGACTCGAGTCATTTGGTTAGGTGGTTTGTCCACATCTTATGAACAAATGCTTTATGTAAATTTTAAATGCAATAACACAGGTGCACACATTATTTTTCCAACACACATTTAAAGAAGAATAAAGTAAAAGACAAAATAGCATTTTTTAATGTTGATTTATGATATATTTCTGTTGAGAATATTTATAAATCTTTCAGATTTCTGACATGTGTCCCCCCAATTGTAAACTTATTCCTACGCCCTTGTTTCCATGGACAACTTGCAACTGCTGATTTTCTGATGCCAACAAACTCACTGGAATGACTGGCAGGTACCTTATGACAATTGGCCCACAAAGCAAGATTTGTACGAATGCCTTCATCTGAGGAACCTGATTTAGCAAGAGAATAGGCTGCATCACCTTAGAAATTAATGAATGGCCTGGGAAATAATATGAACACAAAATTTAGACACCTTGTAGGGACAAAAGCTATTTGTTTTATCTTCAATATCGATAGCTTCTTATGGTTTTCAGGTCTTTGTTGAAATTTGATTTTCTTTGTGTTAAGGAAGAGATTCTAAATAAGTTAACTTTGGAAAAAGTTTGGCTCTCTCTTCCTCTGGATCCCAGGTCCTCTCGGCGGACCATGTGTGGTCACTCAGAAGAAAACAGCAATGCATGTTGACGTCACAGAATTACAGAGTTTAATCTAGAGTTTAATCAAGATATAGCGCAAACACTGCGCTATATCTTGA
>NW_006800793.1:39549-46534 GCF_000485575.1 Poecilia formosa | reverse complement strand
CTCGTGAAATGCGGCCAGAGAGCCTTAGGCCTAGAGACAAAGCAGCATCAACGTAGCTGGGCGTTCGAACGCGACCCGCAGCAGACTGACTCAAAACGCGGGCTTTTTCGTATTTTATCTCTTAAACAAAGGGATGCCTGCGTGCAAAGGGGGAATGGCCATTTCCATCCTTGCAGGCGAGCCATCCAATCAGAGGTAGCCGCTCTCTGACCATGAGCCAATCATGGGCTGAGAGCGTGAACCAGTGGACCAATCAGAGCCCAACGCAAGTCAACCAGAGCTAAGCACGCCCTGTTCACGTGATACATGAGTTTACAGCATGATCAATTTGCACAATATTCTGAGCAGAATAAGTTTTATCAAACAAAGAAAGATCAAATTATAAAGCAAAGAACAAGTTAAAAGATAATAAAAAGATAATAAAAAGAATAATGATTATCAAAGAACATAAAAGATAATAAAAAGATAATGAAAAGATAAAAATACAAAATACCAGATCACTGAGTTATTACTGCGGGTCATCAGTCATCTGATTGTGTCTCCATTGTGTTCGCGTCTGAATGGTTTAAAGGGCTGCTTTCTGTGCCGTTCCATCTGAGCCTTAACAGACATAAACATGCAGTAAATAAATCGATTTTCAATCAGTTTTCTGCACCAAAGCGTTAATAATAATAAACACGTTTTATTATTATAAAACACAGCAAACTAATGGTGGTAGACGGCCGCACTGGGTTAACTCGGGGAATCTCATCTGTCCGTGTATCAATCAACTCCTGACCTCTTCTTTGTTCTGTCACAATTATTGATTTATTTCATTTGATTATCATGCTCCAAACTTTGCGAGGACTGACCACCCAGCTCACCCGCTTCCTCACACACACAGAGCCAGCAGCATCACCTTCCCATTCATACTTCATGACAGTCACGCCCACATCGACACGCCCACCACCAGGTGTCAAAGCCGCTGCTCCTGTCATATTAATAATTACTTATTTCATTCATATGGCTCTTACAGAGCCTCAGCGAAAACGTAGTGCAAAAAACTGAAAATCAATTTATTTACTGCATGTTTATGTCTGTTAAGGCTAAGATGGAACGGCACTGAGAGCAGCACTTTAAACCATTCAGACGAACACAATCAAAACTGTCAGATGATTTATTACCCCGCGATAACTCATAAATAGTCCAAATAGTTTGGATGTATTTTTATTTCTTTCCTACTTAAGGAAAGTTTCTGTAAATATCATAAGTTTGTTGTGCCTTTCTGACTGATTGTCTGAAATGGAGCCAGCAAGAGGAAAATCTCTGACATCTGAGAATACTTTGAGATTATCCTCACAATAAAATTCTTCTTAGATAACAATAATTAACCCTCCACCTACCAATTTCTCACCTTCTGCAAATTTCCACTATTATTTGTAGTCTGATTAGCAAAGATATATCAGTCTTGCACAACAGAAACAGATTTAATCCTGTTGCAGAACTAAAATTCAACATGTAGCCAAATATGAGGGATCAGAGCCAATTAGAAATCAAAGAAAAAGTGAACGAGGCACTGCACTCCCAAGACATTAAAACATCAAATGTCTTTATTGTCAAATCCATCTATGATATAAAAGAAAACCCAACACAACCACTGACGTTCAACATAAACCAGGATTAGATTGGCGACAAATCATTTTAATAATTAAAACAAACGTTTAACCCAGTTAAACAACGTTTAACTGAAGTCCTAAAAGGGGTGCGGGTTTTAATGTTTTTATCTTTTTTAATCTTTATTTTTTTAAAATCTCTTTCCCTTTCTTACTGTTTATTCAATGTCACATGCTGTTTTTTTAATTATGTAAAGCACTTTGAAATGCCTTGCTGCTGAAATGTGCTATACAAATAAAATTTGATTGATTGATATGACAATTAAATATGGTATCATTGATTCTCCTGTTACTAAACATGAGTTTGATGAAAACTTTGTGACAATATTGCATTTAATAGTTTCTGGAAGTATGATTCAACTGAGTGACAAGGCTGTTACAGTTTCACCAGCAGATGTCACTAGTGAGCAATGAACGAAGCATCGAGTAACAAACCTTTTTGCAAAGCAAAGGGTTGGGAAGCTTCATTGCTTCATGAGGCTTCATATTTGCCCATCACTACCAAATACGTCACGAGGAAGCTCCTAAAAAGGTACAGAACAATTACTAAGAGTTCACAAGAAAACAGGTTGTCTCAAGGAAAACACTAGTGGCCTGCAGTACCATTACTGGCTAACAATCTGGTGTTGAAGTGTTGACTGCTCCCTCCTTTTAAAGCTCCTCTGATGAGATAATGAGCTGCTGGTGAACAGGTATCCAGCAGCAGACAGTCCACGCCCTCCAAACACCAATCTCCCAGCGGCCTCTGGTGGACAAAAGAAAAACAGCAATCCCAACCACCCAGGATCCCAACATTTGTATTAAAGCAGAAAGTATGGCGGCCACCATAAGAAAGGCTTACGATATTCAATTATGCCGCATAATCTGATCAGTAGATTATTGAGAGTGAACGCAAAACCTTTTTGCGAGGGAACTCAAAAGAAAAAAAAAATTCCCATGACCCCTGGAGGGCTCCATAGTTTTTGTCAAGAAAAGTAGATATTTTGTTTTGTCTTTTCCTTATACAAGCTCTCCTTCTTTAGTCATTGCCTCCTCTCCTTTTCGGCTTGTCCTTTTTCTACTTGTTCTTTTTCTACTTGTCCTTTTTCTCTTTTTCTGCTTCTCCGTGTGCATCTTTGTGTTAACGAGGAGAGCTGTCTTCTATGTCCAGCTCTTCTACTATTGGCCAATAGAGCTTTGGAACCAACGTCACTCCGTCAGACGTTGTGGGGCGTTTAGGTCTTGCGCGGTCGCTCTGTACCATCTTTAAAGGCCACAGACCAAAACAAACTTTATCCCGGTGTATTGTGTTACCGACCGCAGTGAAGTTAGTTTCGAGTTGGATATTGGAATATCCAATATCCGCGGAGCAAGTGGCATTTAGCTCAAGGTTGATCCAATTTATGAACGCTAATTTCGGCCAGCCGTTCTCCAGCTCCCTCCTCAAGCACTTGGAGATTCACTTAGGGAGGTCGGCAACGCGTCAAATCCTACTACTTTTTCCCCACTTAACATGGGGAAAAAGTAGCGGCTTTTAGTCTTAAAAATACGGTAATGTGGAAAGACATTTCCAGGGAAGGCGGAACATTAGCTGCCACATCAAAATTAAAGTTACATTTTACATGCCCGATGTTGAGAAGCTGTCCAGTGATGTCCGTAAACAGAAGTCACATTAAACACATAGAACACAACCCTCCTGCCATAAGCAGCTTTCTTTGTTACTATACGTAGTAACAAAGTGGATGTTTTTATAAACTGATTAGTGACTTTTGTCAGTATATATTTAGAATGACACTTAGCAATATTATTTATGGTCCCTCCTCTGCACGTCAGTAATGTCCGACATTTGGGCCATTTTATCTCGTCACAAATTCCTGCATTTAATGGTAATGAGTCATTAAGACGCATATAATTCACCAAGTTAATTTGGTAGCATAACTTATCACACTGTCATAGCAAAACTCTCTTCAACACACTGTGATAGCATAACTCATTTTATTACACTGTGATAGACCGGCTGACAACATGTTAGCTAATGTTAATGCAGCGAGATAAATGCGAGTAACCATTACAACAAGTCAGCGTTTAATACCGCCTGGCTCTTTCTGCAGTTCGGTTGCAAATCCGTCCGCTGTGTTTATAAACGAATAATCTCTAGGAGTAAGCTTGAACGCAACTGCTTATACTTGAGAGGATGGGAGAAAGGAAAATAAAGTTGAGTGCAGCACAGAATGAAGATCAAAAGATCATCTATTAGGGGGCTGGACAACATATTAAATAACAGAAGTTACTGCATGCTGTCATGTTGTGGTGAATTAGAGGTGGTGAGGATGGACGCAGAGACCCAGGTAGTGATGAAGATGATGATGAATTTAATGATGAATGTGGCTCAAAACAGTCCAGATCGGGCAGCACGGCAGAGACAATAGCACACAGCTAAATACCGGTAGCAACTTAAAAACTGAAGACTGAATACGTGAACTAAACCAACACAGGACTTGACAGTTCGACTGTGAAGGCAGGCAGACAAATGACATACAACGCTGACTAAGAGGAGGACCCGACAAGAGACAGAGACAACAGGTGGATGGGGTAATCAAGGGAATGAGACACACCTGGGAACAATCAGGGGCTGACAGGACAACAAGGAACATAAGCCAAAATAAACAGTGAAAACCCAAATCCTCACACATGTGAGACACTGTAAAATAAATAGAACCTTCTCACTACTGAGAAGGACCTGCAATTTTTAAAAAATCATTATTATTATTCAGTTAGAAGCCCTGAATAATTTTAAGCGTAGCCTGAGTGATGAATTAGCAAGCATGCAAATAAGGTATGCGTGATCAGGAAGGGGATAGATCAAATAAAAATGCCTGCTTTTCCTAGCGTTGTGAAAATTGAAAAAGATATGTGTAAGATATACATCTTACCCAGAGACAGCTCGATGCAGGCTAGCATGACAAATCCAATGAGAGGCGCTGATGAGCGGGCTGACGCAGAGAGAGGCTGTTGATGTGGCTGAACTAGATCAGGGATCAAGTTGAAAAGAAGATGCGATGAACAATGGTAGTGGAATGGAGGGACAATGATCCATGAGCCTGGAGGGAACCACAACGCCGGAGATGTAAATCGGTGCTGCGAGGCCAAAGCCGGGGGGCTAAAGCGAGAAAGGACAACTCGGTGATGTTGACAGGAACCCTGGAGGAGGTGGTGATGGAGGAGAAGACAATGACAATTCAGGCGAGAAAGCGATGGGAAATGCTGCTTGAATTGATTCGATGCCAGGGATGAGAGAAATTCCCTTGCATCTGAGGAGCATCAGAGGGAAAAAAGGAACCGAGCGCGCAGCTAAGTGGCTCTTCTGCTCGCAGGATGAGAGGTAGAAGACGGGGATCCTCGAGAAAAAGGATTGGGTCAGATATCAGGCTCAAAAACTTTGAGCAAGACTGTTAAGTGGCTGTTGCCATGGATGACGGGCATAGCCAATCACATGACACAACGATTGGATGATGCAGATGAGTCTGGAGAGTTTTCCAGTTTGAATTTACGCCTCGACTTCATTTCAGTCTAACTTCTTATATCAGAACCTTTACTGAACAGTTTCTCCAAACGTTTCTATGAATTGAAACTTATTTCAGTTTTTATTTCTGATCCCTGAGGAGCTTCAGTTCAGAATTTAATGCCTACTTTCTCACAGTCAGAAACTTTTCTAAGGCCTTTCCTTCTTGAAATGTGAGGAGGCGAGACTGAGACTTAGCTACTGAAAGAAATTTTGTTGCTCTTCTGTCTCCTTTCCTCCCCCATCATCCCTTTCTTTCCTTTCTCTCCTCTTCTTTTTAAATGTAATTTTTTGTTCCGGATTTTCCTCACTGCCTTTTCTTTGTAGTTTGCAGAGCTCAACTTTCTTGCAATTCCCTGCAGCGAGCTTTAATAAGACGTGATGATGCCGACATTTTTTGGCTGAGGTCATGTTGGCCTTCATCTCTCTTCCCTTTGTCCTCTTCCAGCTTTCTCATTCCCGGCACTAATATTTCATCCCATAGTTATGACATTTTCTTGGCCACAGAGCTGCTATGAGAGAAACTCTTGAGACCCGACTTTACATGGAGATTGACTCGCTTAGTATCTTATAGCTCCAAGTGTATTCACTTGATTGCTGAAAACCTCGCAACTACCTAGAGACAGCTCACCTTTAAAATTCCTACCATGACTTGCTTTAAATGTAAATGTGAAAGTATTTGCTCTGTCGTGATTCATGAATATTTAGCAGCATAGTTCAATGAGCCTTTGAGTTTTCTTTCGGACGCTGTCCCAGGATTTATCTCTTTTTTTATGCAATGCAGAAAATGCGGCACCGGCCCAAGCCTTCATGGGGCCCTAAGCGAAATTTGGTTTTGGGCCCTCTAGTTTTGCTAATATTGTGGACTGACTGCAATCAACAGTCAGATTATCAGATCATTCAAAAAGCGATCAAACTTATTTCATCTCTGACAGTGATGTTTACATTACATCCTATAGCAACGTATAATATAGGATACATGTGTTGGCAAATTTATTGGCCCATTTATCTGTGCCGATTTCCTTAACTTTGGGGGATGGGTGATCGGCCGATACTTACATGTGAAGCCGATCTTATCTACCTCAGCAAAGGTTTAAAGATCAGTCTCTGTCCTCTTCTGCTCTACAGTGAGAAGTTTGACTGACAGACCGGCCCACCAGGTCAGGTCTGCACATTTACAGTTAACAATATTCACTCCACTGTTGCCAACTCAGCGACTTTCTTGCTACATTAAAACTTACCGAAACTTCCACAGGTAGGACATATTTATAAGAAATCTGCTGACTAAGCAGTATATGATGTAGCATCGATGTGCACATGCGCATTACCACAAGGTACGATGGATTTACGGGTAGCACAGATAAACAGAACAGCTTATGCATCTGCAGTTGATGCATCTGTATGTACCAAAAAACACAAAATCTTACCAAACATTTTTGCTTAGTTTCTCATGTGAATATCTTCTTACTCTTGAATTGAGACAAAACTAACTCACCTATAATCTGCAATAATCTGCATTTATCATAAATAACGTTGATGATTTTTTTTCCATCAATATTAAGAAATGATTTACTTAAAACCAGCTCCTAAATCTTGCTGAAAAGTTACTTGCAAGTTAGTTTCGCTGTACATCAAGTACAAATATCAATATGACTGGGATGGGGTGGTTGGATCCACTTGATGATGCCGACATTTTGCAAATAGACATCTATTTGTCTATTTGCACTAGTAACTAGGGTAACACTTTATTTGAAGGGGTTGAATAAGACTGACATGACACTTTTATAAACAT
>NW_006800793.1:34303-38249 GCF_000485575.1 Poecilia formosa | reverse complement strand
CAAAGTGCATTCTGGGTAAAGCTTGTCACCAGCCGACTAAGTTAACGTGAGTGGAGCTCCATGAAGAAGCGGCAAAGTGAAAAGGATGGGGAAAAAAGAGAGCAAAGAAAAGCCCAAAACTGGACGCATATTTTGTTCCCCGTCTTGGAGATGAACCGGACCGAATGAGCAAAGGAGCCGGACTAGTTACAGGTACACTGATTGTATCAACCGAGCCGCCGAACTCACAACCCCTTTTCTCTCTGTCGGTGGTACAGCGGTGATGTCAGGGATTGAAGGCTAAGTTATTGTTGTGCTTTTGACAGTTCGAGTTGAGCGCGTTTTTAAGCCAAGACAGCAGCATGGCGTTTCTAGTTAAGGGTTCACTTTGTAGCCGCCTGGAAGACCATCTTCCAGATCGTCCTGTTTGTGTGAACGGCGGTGCGCGCGATCCACAACGAGTTACAAACATCCAGAGGTGCACAAGGTGCTGCGACAGGCTGCACATGTGGTGTGTGTAATTTTTTTTACGGTGGAATTCTGGGAACCCCACAATGTAAAAAAAAAACAACGTAGATTTTACGGTAAAACGCCGGCAGCTGGGGTTGGCAAAATTCCACTGTAAAAACAATTTACGGTGTTGGGAACCCGGGTTGTTGGAATGGTTCCTTTTTGCTGCTTTCCCCCTCTTTTACCACCAGAGGTTGCCAAGAGGCTGTTCCCTCCCGAGGGCGTTGCCGTTGATTCCTGCAGAGCTGCAATTAATCAGATTATTTGGAGGAGTTTATGAGAACAGAGCTTCCGACACTTCAGATCCAGAGTGTTAGCCAGTATTTGGTACTCCAGCCCTCCATGCTTCTCACTGTGATTTATATCTCTTTGTGCTTCTTCCTCAGGTTATTGTCAGTGGAACTCTGGTTGCCAGAGTTCCACTGACACCTCTACAGTAAACCAAACCTCTTTGGATTACCCTGTGATCAGTCTCACTCGCTCCTCGCCTTCTGTGATCCAAAGCTTACCTGTCCGCTCTCCACCGCAGCCTCTTGGTCAGTCAAGCAGCAACCCTCCATCTGAACCAAACCCGGTAACCACAGTGATTTTTTCCCCCCGGACAAGACCTACCTCCACCCAAGTAAGACCATTCCGTTTATTCTGACACTGCCATTTTCAACAACCCCTCTCTTTTTTCGCCTCCCAGTGCTCCAGTGATCCAGATTGAAGACTTTCCCCAGAACCCGATTGTTGATCATTATTTTGTGTTTACAATAAACTTATTTAACTGATTTCTGTTCTCTGCCTGGAGTTCTGCATGTGGATTAAGAAATTAGACTCCATTATGACATACAGGTAAAATCTGGGTTTTTTTGTTTGTTTGTTTTACGGTAAAACGCCAGCAGCCGGGGTTTCCGAAATTCAACCGTAAAAAACAATTACGGGTAAATTTTTTATTTATTTTTTTACGGTGGAATTTCGGCAACCCCAGCTGCCGGCGTTTTACCGTAAAATTTACGTTTTATTTTTTTTACAGCGTAGGTAGAAATCATAAAGAAGATTAGAGATTGATTTTGCACACACTTCACTAAAAATCAGACAAATCTATTACTTTTAACAGTGGATTAAAGAAATACTTTTTGTTGCATTTGGAAACACTAAGTTACAGCAGAGCCAATCAGCATGAAAATTTTAAAAAGACCTGGTTCTCATTTAAAGAATACATCAAACATTTAAATGTGATACTGAAGTGCGTGGTCTTCCTCTTCAATCTGTGCATGATAGACGTTTGTGAACTGTCTCTGAATGTTTGCATCTATAGCTTACCTGCTGCCATTGGCTGTAGCTATCTGTGGTTTGATGATGATGATGATTATTATTGTTATTATTATTATTGTCTGTATGGTTATAATGTGTTGTTACTCTGACAATAACATGTTGTCTTTTATATCTTCAGTTGGTGTTTTCTGAGCTTGAGTGTTCACAGTTGACTTGCTCATTTAATTTACCCTAAACTACTTTGAAATGTGCTTATCGTAGATAATATATTTTTTTGTGAACCGGTGTTGAAAATGAACTTAAATGCAGGCTTTTAATATTGGTATTGATTGCTAGTATGCAGGGTTTCTGAAAGCTGTTTTTAAGACTGATGAAGACATTCACATTACATTAGCTTTTTTTCTCTAGATTTCTAACATCACGCTTGTCAGTTTGAATATTATAACTATTGTTATAGGAAAAAAATACAGTTGATCTTGTGTTTCTAAACCACTTTGATTGGAAATTAAATGATTTGGCAAATGTTCCTGATTTACGAATAACTGCAGGTATTGACCTACTCACTTGGACTTCAGATAGACAGACCGGGTAAGATGAAATACTCTCCAGCTGCACAAACAAACACATTGTAAGAACTAGAACTTAGCCCTGGTAACAATTATTGAAGTTTCCCTGATCTAACGCTCCTTTTAAGCCTGATTATATTTTAACTCTCATTCGGGCCTTTGTGGGACTGCAGATATTGATTTAGGTTTTGGACTTCTAATTTATCTTCATCGTGACTTATAAATTGAATTAAGGGTAATAAAGTTAAACTGTTATTATTGCCAGCTTGCTTTGTCACTGTGGCAGGAGATACTGTGAGAAGTGTCTCATACAGGAGTAGGTTATTGCCAATAAACTAGCTAGAAAGACACGACACCATGGTACGAAGAGCTGTGGATCTGATAAATGTTCACCTGCAATCCTCTCTTTAGCCTAATTGAGTTATCGTATAAGGAACAAGCCTAATTATGCTGCTTTTGTCTCTAAATGTTTTGGATTAACAACCACAAAAAATGTAATTCAATTGACTCATTTGTTCAGATTAGGAAGTTTTACATCCCAAATATGAAACTTTTGGAATAGAATTGAATAGAAACAGGTTTTACTATCCCGCAAAGAGGAAATTCAGGTATAACAGCAGCAACAGATATAAAGGTTCACAGTGAAAATTCTTAAAGTGTTAACAGCAATAAATAAAGAATAGGATTAACTATACCAACTTTTTCAAAGTTGCTAGTCAGCCAGCACAGTTAATCACTAAAGCTACACTGAATAAAGTTCAGTTCTTATTAAGGACCAATGCAGCCATAATCATTTGGGCTCCTATTTTGTTTTAGCCAGCGGTCTTGTATAAGTCTAAGCCCTTTGTGTTATTGCTCAGTTTTGGAGCTGAAGTCAAATTTTTAGAACCAAAATTTGTGTATTTGTTTTAATTAAGAAGATGCAAGTCAGCTGGTTACTCTATGGACTTTTATTTTCAAGAATCAAGGAAGATGGTACATGCTCAAAGACCAAGTTCCAGGCTGGAGAAAAATGTCCTAGCCTCCATCTCTGTTTTACACCTAATACATCAAACTAGATTAAAATGGTCTGTTAGTTCCAAAGTTATGTTGTTCCTAATACACAGCATATGATCAATAGTATGACATAATAGTTCAATGTTCTACATAGATACTTCAGTGATGCACATCATTATCAATTTGTGTTGTCTGGACACTGTTTAGAACAATATGTATTGAAAGAACCATTTTCTCTATGTGCTTGCTTGTACATGAGGCCAGAAACTGTCATGATTTCATTCAATTTTCGAACCCACATGCAGAAAATACTCTGAGGTTCAGGTAAAAGGTTTCTTAGATTTATTGACAGAATACAAACAATGAAAAATGGTTCAGAATCGAAGAACTGCCTGCCTGGGTCTCAGGGAAACTGGAGTGCAGACAAACAAAAACGGTGAGTTCAAGTTCAGTGGGAACTTAGAGTGTTGAACGGAGATGTTTGATCCTACTTGTAGGAATGGATTCAGACCTTGAAGGGGAGATAAGAGGCACTGAGGTCGGCGGACTGAGTAGGTGGCGGAGGAGGGCGGACAGATAAGTCGGGTTTTCAGAGGGATTGGGACAGGTGCAGCTGCCGGCTGGAGGACTTGAGG
>NW_006800793.1:21614-34056 GCF_000485575.1 Poecilia formosa | reverse complement strand
GCAAGGATTGAGAAGGTTGAGGAAATGGATGAATGGAAACAGAAATTTATGAACTAGAGGTTTGCAGATCAACCTAAAAAGTGAAGGTTAAATATTATATTTTCCACACTATAAGGCGCACCTAAAAACCTTCAATTTCCTCAAAAGCCGACAGTGCGCCTTATAATCCGGTGCGCCTTATATATGGACCAATATTGAGCCACAACAGATCTAGCAACTACGGTAAACAGTCGCCGACTTCATTTTCGCCCGTAGAAGAAGAAGCGCACGGTGCATGCTGGGATAGTTGTCAGAATGCTGGTTTGTTAATAAAGTTTGACTGACCTATCTACCTACGACCGTCTAGAATCAGGTCATCTGCAGGTCATTTAGCACCACGTTCTCCACGAACATGCTGTCCGTGAACGGAGAAGGGTGACCATCGTCCGGCCACGCCCCGGCCCAGTCGTGGAAGGCGCTCCTCACCAACCGGAGTCGGACTGTTTTGTTGACATTCTTTATACAAAGTGGCTTTACACATTCATCCTGTAGTGCAGCTCCATCTAGTGGATGCATAACGTAACTCCAGCCTCTACTGTAGCGTTTATTCTGTGCGCCTTATATATGAAAAAGTTTTAAAATAGGCCATTCATTGAAGGTGCGCCTTATAGTGTGGAAAATACAGTAATAATAATGCTCAGGCTCCAGGTGTTTGCCAAAATTGTAAGGTGTGCATCTAAATAATTTAGAATATAACAATTCCATCTTAATGATTAATAAATGTACAGAAGTTAAATATTTTAAAGATGGGGTTAAGCTGCATCAAAAGATGAATTTATCTCTGAGGTTTTTTTATTTCAGTGATTCTTGAAAATAGGGACAAAATGGGTTTTAATTTTCCCTTTTTTTTGTTTTGTTATTTCTCAAC
Organism: Poecilia formosa; assembly: GCF_000485575.1. Lineage (NCBI taxonomy): Eukaryota > Metazoa > Chordata > Actinopteri > Cyprinodontiformes > Poeciliidae > Poecilia > Poecilia formosa. The sequence continues at coordinate 33,149 of NW_006800793.1, read as the reverse complement.
CTTATGTATGCAAATATGACAAATAATGTTTAGGAAATGTAAAGATGCTAAGGTGCAGGCTCCCATTTGCAACATTTTTTTAAAAATTAAATTTTTAATCGACCTGACCTAGAATGTTGTCATCACCATCTGACAAAAATAAATATAAAATAATTTTTAAAATACCCTATNGGGTTTTCAGAGGGCTTGGGAAAGGTGCAGCTGCCGGCTGGAGGACTTGAGGAATCAGATCTGGTAGCTTTGGAAACGGAACTCTGGCACCAACGGAACCTTCCACGGCGTGGAGGGAGAGTTGAAGAACCGGTGGACTGGTAGCTCGAGAACTACAGGAGAACGTCTCCTTCAGCATAGTGGGAATCTGAAGAGATGCACAAGACAAAAACGATCACTGAGGATTCTCAATAGATTTACACAAGAGAACTCACGGAGCCCTGAAGTACCATTACTGGTCAACAATCTGGCGTCGAAGTACCGACAGCTCCCTGCTGATCTACCCCTCCACTGATGAGGAATATGCTGCAGGTGCATGCAGCATCAGCATGGACACACCCTTCAGGACAACCGCCTCTCAGCCCCCTCTGGTGGACAAAGAATGGAAAAACAACCCCAGAAACCCCAACAGAAACAGATAAGCCAGCCAGCTATCTGCTTAAGTTCTGTCCTGTCTGACCCAGCTGGCAGTGTTTATCTAAATTACTAAGTCACAGCTGATTTCTCACATATTTCTGTCCTCTAAAACTCACACTTAGAAAAGTATTGATAGCCGTCTACAGGTATCCCCATTTTGAGTGGTAATCTTTCTACCCCAACAAAATTTTGCTCTTTGCAGTGTTTGGTCTCATCATTCTTTTTAATCACCAGTTGTATCCATCCATCCATCCATCCGTTGTTCACATTTCACATAAACCTTTTCCTCCACATCTTTCAGTCTATGATATATAATTATCTAAAAATTCCACCTCCTCCCATGCAAATATGTTTATTGTGCATGTTGAGTGACAGATCAGTAGATTTTGTTCTGCCAAGAATCCAGTTCTCAGGACCAAGATGAGTCCAAAGTTATAAGAACTCTCAGTCTACACATACAAGCACACGTGAGTGCACACCCACACACACACACACACGCGTGCGCGCGCACGCACACACACAAGCACACACACACATGCACACAGACATACCTTTAGCAGATGCTACAATTGTCACCCCTCCTACACACCTCTTTGTGTGTATAATCAGATTAAGCCAAACATATTCCATGTGGCCCACATAATATCTGCAGTTGCTCTGTTTAAATTCTCATTGTCAGCAGCTTTCTGCAGCTCAGTAAAGTGCAGACTGTCTGAAATGTCTTTGGGTTTTAGCTCCATGTTTCATAAATGTTAAATTGATCCAGCTTCTTGAATCTAAACAAATCCTGTCTTTATTCCAATATTCTAAATCTTCTTCTGGCTGGAGTTTGCATGTTCCCCTTGTGCATCCACTGGTTATCTCCTGGGCCAAAAGCATGCAAGTTAGGTTTACTACATGCTTTAAGTTACTCTTAGGTCTTTGTGTGTGTGTGTGTTTTGTCTATCTTTGTTGCCCTGTGATGGACTGGCAACCTGTCCATGGTGTACCTCATTTCTTGCCCATTGACTGCTAGAAATAGGAGCTCCCATGACACTGCAAGGATTGAGAAGGTTGAGGAAATGGATGAATGGAAACAGAAATTTATGAACTAGAGGTTTGCAGATCAACCTAAAAAGTGAAGGTTAAATATGACCATATTTTCCACACTATAAGGCGCACCTAAAAACCTTCACTTTCCTCAAAAGCCGACAGAGCGCCTTATATATGGACCAATATTGAGCCACAACAGATCTAGCAACTACAGTAAGCAGCCGCCGACTTCATTTTCGGCCGTAGAAGAAGAAGCGCGCGGTGCATGCTGGGATGGTTGTCAGAATGCTGGTTTGTTAATAAACTTTGACTGACCTATCTACCTACGACCATCTAGAATCAGGTCATCTGCAGGTCATTTACAATTAGAGAAAGTACATCAGTGTTTCAGAAGGATTAGAAGTATTGGGTGCTGTGGTGGCGCAGGGGCAAAGCACAACCTTATTCCCTGTGGGGGTAGTCGCAGGTTTGATTCCCGGCCTGGTGACATTTGCTGCGTGTCTTCCCCTCTTTCCTGTAAGGCTACTTTCAAATAAAGGCAACTAGAGCCAACAAACCCTTTAAAAAGAAAGANTTCCTTTTTAGCTTTTTTAAAAGTAAAATCAGTCTATGATATCTTATCAGCTTCCACCTCTTCAAGTATTTATTTACTTTTACAACAATAACTTAGACCTAGAACCTCCCAAGAAGAAGTTCAAGACCAGCGCCTGGCAGTCACTCACATCAGCATGGAGGAAGAAAAGTCAGAATTAAAGGACATCCTGGAAGAAGGGGACCGAGGTACCAAGTCTAAAAGTCAGAGAAAAGAGAAAAAACGAAATGGGAAGAAATACTTTGTAAGCAAATTATTTAAAGTAGGCCCAGAGGTCTGGTCTGGGTTCTCTAAAAAAGGACCCTTCCTGAAACTGCCAAACGGTTCCATCTTACTAGACATGCCACGAGAAGATTTCACTGTCTCCTATCCGCTCACAGAAGCCTACTACCTTAAACACCTCACCTATCTTCGACCCCCCGATCTCCATGAGGTGAAAGAAGTCGAAGAGAGTGAGGAGGCATCGCCACGTCCATGGCAGAAACCATATTATTTTGTCCCCTCGGTAATCCCGATTTGGCAAGGAAAAGTGTCATCCGACATGACTAGCTATGATGGAATTTCGCCGGACTGTTCGCAACACCTTCCATGGATTTTTAATACAGTCTATCTGATGGTTGAGGGGAAGGAAGTGAGGTTTCGGTGGGGTCCCCATTACTTGGAACCGTTGCAAGGACAGTACTGTGAACTCTCGGTCAATGGCATGATTATTTGGACTACTTCTCCAGGTATGACGAAAACCGTCACGAAGATGGAAACAAACCCAGACTATTATGTTTTTAATAACACCAGGCTCCCGCTGAGATTGGAATTAGACAGAGTTTATCCCAATCCGCCTCACCAGAGGGTCTTCACTCCGACGTCTTGGGGGTATCGTACGAGATTGACGTTGCATGGGCAATCACTATGTGCCTATGTTTCAGTGACAACATCAGTAGGGTACAACCACGAAGCCTGGAAAGATGACAAGCTACGGAGCGGCACCGCCCAAGGCCCATTTCCTCAACCTGACTTCTGGAGGGTGTTCCTCTGGAAATGGGTGTGGAGGGGGTTGGAACCTAACCTACCCTACCCTTCTCCTGTGTATAACTCCCTCCTGCAAGGGAGAGCCACCAGACGAGCGGCTACAAGAACCACTGCTCAACATCGCACCAGAGCTTTGAAGAAGATCTGCACCAAGCCCAATACCAAAGACCCCAGAGAGTTGCTAATCCTCTCTTCATGACAAGAAGACCAGGATGGAAGAAACACGTTTAAGACGTATGTACACCAGAACGAATTTGCTAGAAGAAGCTCTGGATTCGGAAAATAGAGCTGACTTTGACGATGATGATAACTTGGAAACCCCTGGCGAACCCCTGCTACGGAAAAAGACCACGAGAACGGATACCCCACTGTACATAAAAACTTTGCTTACGCTACTTGCTCTACTGTTTGCCGCATCTATCCTTATCGCAATCTTATACTTCGTTGGAGTTGGGCCCTGGCATCTCACGCATTCAAGAGTCACCTATGCTCGTTCCAGATATGCTACCTTCAATTGCTGGAACACCAGTACCATCTCCATCTTTGTACCATGGGACAACGGGTCATCTATTCAGAACCAGACTCAGAAATTTGCCAAGGACAATGGGAAAAAATATGTGGAAAGCCGAGCTTATGGCTTGAATGATTCCACCATCGATAATCTACTGAACCGCACCTGGGAAATCTACAATCATGGATTTCTCAACGATGGAGTAATCTGCTGGATAAGAATTCTGCAACGGAAAGAACGTCGGACCGTCAGGTGCAACTGGATCCATCCGGACCGAGGCATGCCCGAATGGCACTGCAACATGGCCTGTCGACCCTTGAAGTCGTTGCCGCTTCAAGGATACTGGGACAATGAGGTAATTTACTCGGCCCCGCATAGATCCTCAGGCTGCAAAGCTTGGCTCCCAAAAGGAGAGTTCTGGGGAGATTATCATTTAAATTGTGAAGAGGAGGTAGTGGACACCTCGACACTGTTCAAGAACAGGAACGCCAGCAACGTCACTCGAACGCGACCGACAGTGCGGCCTGGGCTGGTCTGGACGAACATTACAGCCTTCTTAATTAGACAAGGACCCAGACGGTTCGTGTATCAGCTCGACGAGCAAGAATGCTATAGAACTCAGTTTAATCTGTTGAGTCCATGCCTCTGGAACAAATATTACATGTGCAACAGCCAAAATTACATTGCTTTGGCGCTGAAAGAGTATTGGACACTTTCCTGGGTTCGTATGAGTGCAGTGCGTACGGAAATCGAGACTTGGCTGAATGACTCGTTCCCATGGACTTATGTAGTCAATAAACAAGTATACTTCAAGGGAGATTTCCCAGAGGGGGCTGTCCGCTCCCCTGCCGGGTTGAAAGGACCATACGTGGCTGACATGCGTGTACAGCTTCTTCCAACTCCAGATGATCTGCTGAATGCTCCAAAAGATCACTTTGCAAAAATTGACAAGTGTGTAGCCAAACGGATTTTTGATAGCCTTAACGACACTGATTGGGTAAAGACTTTGTCCTCTCCACGATGCGACCTTTGGCAAACCAGTAACACCTTTTACTCCACCTGGAAATATCATTGTCCCAATCCTAACACCTTCCTTACAGCCAAGTTGGTTCTCCGAGCTTGGTGGGAGGATTACTACCGTGCCTGGGATTGGGAATGGTGGGGACTCCAACAAGAAGAACTACAAGCCTGGGTTATACCTTGCCTCACCGAGTCCGACAACTATTGGATTAAATACCAGTACATTGCCACAGTCTATTCCAAAGACCGGGTGATTTGGCCGGGGATTTTTTGGAGACCCGACAACTACGTCGTCCCACGGCCTTGGCGCATGACGTGCACACGTAACAACACGGAGTGCATTATTGGGCTAGCCAGGGAATCCTGTCACCAGGTTCGAGGTTGGGGAGATTACTGCAAGGAACACTATGCAGACGAGTATGAAACCCATGCATCAGAGGTTACGTGGAGGAAAATTCAGGGCAAATGGCGGAGAGCACTCGTGAGCGGAAGAACCTGTACCGATGCAATTCTGGGATATCACCTCCAGAAGCGCAAAAGTATCCTCGACCTCCCAGTTCCTTTTATCCCTGACACCCTCATCGCCCTAGCTGAAGGACATGCTTTCCGGCAGAGTCTGTGTGATGGGGTGGTGGATCACGGATTTGACTGGGTGGGACCTAACCTTCTTTATTCTAACCTCACATGTAACACCTCTAGGGAGATGTGGCAAAAGTGTGGGACAGGCCTACAACAACATGACTGTCGCTGGTATGAAACCCTGGGCTCCACCTTGACAACCACCGTAACAACCGTAGTGGAAGAGGTCACAAACATGGTGGGCGGGGGCCTTGCCATTGTTGAGCACTGGTTGCTCAACGCTCTGAGCATGTTGTGGCCATATTTGTTGGGCCTCCTAGGCATAGCCGTAGCCTTAATAGTAGGCAAGGTTGTCCTAGAGGTGTGGCTAAAAGCACTTTGTCATTGCAAGGGGAGGGATCACAAGCCCCTCCCCCCAAAGGAGGAGCCTGAATCTGTATAAAAGGAAGCTGCTGTGTGCCGACGAGCCAGTCATCGTTCGTCAGAGCTGCTGTCAAGAAGGAATACAAATCAAAAATCAACCAGGGGGACATCATGTCATCCAACTCAACGACCAACTCCTCTTCCACCAATCCGACCTTTGAGCCAATTCAAGTGAGTACCTTTGAGCAGGTCGGGTTCATCCTAGCCTGGGTAGTCTACTGCCACACCGGGTCTTGGACTACCGGGCAACCCTTAAGAGTGGTTGTCGCGCTCCAGGGGTATGCAAAGCTCCTNAAGCCAGGTTAGTGTTCCCCTCATACACACTAACAAGATCCCTTCATTGCTATCTCTCCAGTCACCGATCTCTCTTCTCCGCCCCCTTCGCAGTGCTGCAGCTGACGATCCTGTGTGTCCGGCTTTAGCTGCTTTTTAATAAATATTTGAGTATTCTGCTCACTCCTGTGTCGTGGCTGAATTTCTGGGTCCCTCTAGTGAACCATTGCAGGATTTGGATTTTTAAGGTGCTTATCAATCTTGTTTGAACATGTTTCCAAGGGAAAAAAAAGGTAAAAATAAAACAAAATAGAAGAAAAATGTAGCACACCATGCCTATAAAGCAAAACAAAATGAATTCCAACAGAGGCAGGCGTATTACAATCAGTGATTGTGATTTACATGTTGATTTGGTTGCATTTTTCATTAAGTATTTAACAAACAAATTGCTTCTACCACTATAATTATGTGAAATTAAATTAATTGTCTAATATAAAAAAATAGTTTGGTGCTGTCAGGCTCAGAATCTGAGAGGCTTTTCCTTTATCTAACAATTTTTTTTGCCTCTTATTTAGTGAAAATATTGATGTTGATGAGACTTAATGAGAACCTTTTTCAACCTTTATACCTCCACTGTTGAAAATGAAGCTCTAACATTCACAAATGACAGTGAAATAAAATCCAGTCCAACATCTGGTTTGAGGCGATTCCTCTGGAACCTGTTGGAGGAAAAATATCCCAACTTCAGAAGATGAGCTTTAACCTAACAGAGCTCTGTGGTTCCTCCTGTCAGGGTGAGACTCAGGGTGAGGAGGCGCCAGACATGGAAAACTGGGATGCACTCCATGCCATGATGTTCAGAATTTAGGTCTCATGGCATCTCAAGGTGTTTTTTTTTTGTCATAGTACCCCCAAGAATTTAAAACTACTTTCACCCCTGGTTGAAATTAAATTAAACTTTATTCATTCTTGTCTTTTAAAAATGTGTCTATAATTAATTTAAACTACACTTAGTTATTTTGACTTTTATTTAACCTTTTTTTCTGCCGATTTGAAGGGCAGAACTTTGACTCGGCGGGAAATGTAATGTTTTTGATTGTTTATTCAATGCTACATGACTCTGTGTTTTTGTGTTTAATGATGTAAAGCACTTTGAAATGCCTTGCTGCTGAAATGTGCTATACAAATAAAATTTTATTTGATTTTATTTTAAAAATGAAAACTAAATATTTTCCTATGCTGATCTATCACAGGAATCCATAATAAAACACATTAAAAACTCTAATGTGTTTTGATTCTTTAGCAACGGATACAATGTTCACATATAACCATTAATATAAGTTATCTTACATCTTATAGATTTGACAAATGGCTCAGAGTTTAACCACTAAAGTAACTATTACTCCCATTCATTCATTACTTTTTCTTTAACATGAAAACCACATATTTGTAAATGTCATCACCATTTTTTGTAATCATAAATTGTCTTTTCTACAATTTTGTAATTTCATTCATTATTTTTATTTTAAATTTAGTATTTGATGGAAAACAAATTGTGTTGATCTCTGCATGAAGTGGGCTAAATGCATCAGCCTTGACATGCAGCACCTGGTATTTTAACATTTTAATAGTATGACAAAAACATAGCTGTGCAGTTTATTAAAAAAGACAAAAACAGGCTCCAAGTTCAGCTGCCTGCCAATGCTTCTTATTTACCTGTCATGGTGAAATAAAAAATAGGAAACTCTTTGTACAATTAGAGAAAGTACATCAGTGTTTCAGAAGGATTAGAAGTATTGGGGTGCTGTGGTGGCGCAGGGGCAAAGCACAACCTTATTCCCTGTGGCGGTAGTCGCAGGTTTGATTCCCAGCCTGGTGACATTTGCTGCGTGTCTTCCCCTCTTTCCTGTAAGGCTACTTTCAAATAAAGGCAACTAGAGCCAACAAACCCTTTAAAAAGAAAGAAGTGTTTCAAAATAAGCATACATTGTATTTTCTTGAAAAATTCCATAATAATCTAGGTTTTTGCTTGTTTTTATAGCTATAACCTACAAAAAAGAATGATGTTTAACAATAATGTTGAAGATTTTATGATAATTTCTAATCTTTTTATCTACAGTCTGGCATTTCTTTTAAGGAGCAAGTTATCTGCCCTTTCTAAACTCTTAGAATATAAATGTGTTGATTTTAATTTCCTGTCTAATTCATCTTCCATAAATGCAGTCATTTGGAACTATCTACTATATGCTGTTTACCTTGTAATGGCTTCATTATGTGGACTTTTGGTCTCCCCTTGTGAACATGCAGACTGAGTTTTATTTCAGCATGCCATCTTGGCAGAGCTACAGGCTTCAACTTGGTCGGCTCAGAATGGATGTATGATTACACAGGCAGAAGCTGTGGTAATCGCTCTCTCCTGGCAGGCCATGGAAAGTGTTGAGTTGAGAGAGAAATTTTGGGGATTTCTCAACACCACTGAGAGCTGTAGCCATGGAAACAGGCATAAAAGATGATAGCAAGTTGCTGTGTAGGTGATCATAGATACACACGTACATACATAATGTTACAAAGTAAAATTGAACTCAACTCTTATCGGAGCCTCTTCACTATGAACTGTGGACTCTATTTACTTTTTTCTAATTTCCTTTGAATGTTGTACTGAGTGGGATAAATGTATGCCCTACAAAAATGCAAAAACCACAGAAGGTCTTCCAGTCGATTCTAGATGTAAAGACCTTCTTGTCATGTTTGTAATGTTTTGCTATGCTCTCTGGTGCAAAACCCAAACAATTAACTAACAGTTGAAAAGACATGTTTATTTGATAAGTTATGGATAAAAACTGTGGTATAGGCAGAGCCTGCAAAAGGGTGAGGGAAGGTAATGTAACTTTGACTTAACTGAGTCATGTTAAGTCAAAGTTTATCATTTGTCACATGTAGAATATAAATATAGATACAAGTGTGTTGATTTTAATTCAACACCTGTATTATGTGAACATCAAATGCTTCAAACTAAAAATGGATTAAAGGTTTAGTTTGGAGTCTATTCCCATTGACATCTGGTACGTATGTGGATAATCTGTAACATTCATCTTTTGTATTTAATCGACTTTACAGTGACTGCTTTAATAATAAATCTTTTTTTCAGCTCCAAGATGTTGAGTTCATTTCATTGACATTAGTAAAAGGACACAGAAGACAGGAAATAGGTTGTAATTTCCACAAGTCCAAAGTATTCAAATAAAATGCACTTCGAAATAACAGAAGGAAGGGTAATTTGCTTACAGAAGGCAGCTAAAGCAGAAATAAATGCTGCTTTAATCATTGAGTTTGACATTATGAACTAATTAACAAACACCTGTTTAAAAAACTGCATAACTTCATGTTTCCAAACTCTGATATTAACTTGGAGAGCATGTTTTTTTCAGAGGCGAAAGTACATATTATGCAGTTTTTACACCCTCAATTAGCATACATCAGCCTGTGGCAGTGCTATGTGTATGTGCAGCCAGGTGTCCACATGTCCCTGTCAGCCAGCTGCCACAGAGCGGCAAAAACACTCAGCAATAATTACAGGAGGAGAAGCAGAGGAGGAAATGTGTGTTTCTGCCGACAGCTGCAGACACACTTAATAGCTACATAAAATTCACACACGCACGCACGCACACATATACACAGTTAGATTATTGGCAGAAAACTCATTTCTGGTGCCAGGAGAGGCACAGAACACCATTATATCTCCGTACACACCTGCAGTCACTTTAAAGATGCAACGTTTTAAAAAGACATGGAGACATTTGACAGGAATCAGTGGTGATAACTCCCTTGTTGGGAGTCAGTTTCTTTCATACCTATAAAGCTCCACTTTAATCTGCAATAATGTGACAGAAAATATAACACCATCTGACAGTTTTGATCTGTTAAGAGTTCTGACTGATCTCTAACAGGTTTTAAAATGAAGTAAATAGGACGTTTGTCTCAAATGATTGTGCATTTGTTTGCATAATTTTGTTTTACGATTCATTTTTATGTTTTCTTTTTCAATTTTACTTTTGTTTCATGTTCCATGAAAACACAACTGTCAGTTGTGATGCAGCTATTTGTGGTTGTCTTTATATCAATTTGAAGATGCAAAAAATGTATAATTTCTCAGCTGGGGTAATGAAAGAAAGTTGCCCTGCAAAAACACAAAATCTAAGTATTTCTGCTCTAGTTTTTAGTGCAAATATCTAGCTACATTTGAAAACTAAGTTGCATATAACTTTTCAGCAAAATATAGGTGCTTGTTTTAAGTATATTATTCCTTACCATTGACAAAAAAGTACTGGTTCCATTGGCAGATTATTTTATGCATATCATGGGCAAAATGTATTATGAAATAATCTAATATGTGAAATAGTTGAAAAGTTACTCATCATTTTGTTTTATCTTATTTTGAGTGTAGTAAGATATTTGCACTAGAAACTAGACTAAATAATACTTGGTAAGATTTTATGTTTGTTTAAAGAGTTCTTTATTCAAGTATATTAATGGTTAATTGAGTAGAAGAAAAAGTGAAGTAGAAAAAGAAACAAAAGCACCAGGGATTGAAATGCTAAATTCTTTCAGGCTAATGCTGCAGTCACTTTCTTTCGGTCAAACCACTGCTGAACCAGAGACAATGTCAGAAGTGCCTTTCCTGGGCTAAGGAGATAAAGAACTGGATTGATACTCAGCTGTCTAAAGTCCTCTTTTCACACTAAAGCTTAGCATGTATTTATTTAGAAATCAAGGTCAAATGGTCTGCAGAAAGACCAGAGAGGCACAGAAATAGGATTGTTTGAGGTCCAGTGTGAATTTCTCAATTCAGTTATGATTTGGGGCACCATGTCATGTGCTGGTTAGGGTTGCCAGTTTTCAGAAATTAAAATAAGGGACGTCCACCATGGTGCGTGTCGCTCTACTTTCATGCGGTGGGATGGCCGCTGCAGCAATAGACAATATTTTATGGCAGTGTTATTTGTTTTTAAAAGGTGATCCAGAATGGGTCCTGTGTGGTGCAGGGGCAAAGCACAACCTACATATTGAGGCCTTATTGGTTGTGGTCGCTGGTTCGATTCCTGGCCTGGCGACATTTGCCACATGTCGTCCCCCACTTTCCTGTCAAACTACTTTCAAATAAAGGCAACTATATAGACAACTACATTTGAAAAAAAAACCCAACAAAAACAAAAGTGATCCAGAGAGCAATCATTCATACATAGAGTACTCCAATCAGAGTAGCATACCTTAAACATGTTTAAGCAAAGTGTAAAATGTATTTGGTAAACTGCTCAAGTACTGAGTAACTGATCATAACAGCTAATTTAATCAGAATGTGTCCTCAGACAGGGCTCCAAAAGTATAAAAGTTATATGAAAATTCTGGTATTGTAAACAGTGTTACTAAAATATTTATACAAATAAGGAGTTAG